>NW_018020619.1:386841-440806 GCF_002006095.1 Pseudomyrmex gracilis | reverse complement strand
TCTCTCTCTCTCTCTCTCTCTTTCTCGTGACAATTTTAAACTGTCGAACAACATGACAAATAAAGCTGCTTTGCAACACAGTTTCGAATGAGATTTTACCGCGCAATTTTGTTTTTACAATTAAAAAACAGCGTGATATGCAAAATGTCATGTTGCGCGAAATGAACGCATAATTCTTCAGACGAGCGGATCTTTGCAAATACGAGAGATCATTCACCGAGTAAAATTTTTTTTCCGCGTCATTACTCTCGTTTTACGCGCTGTTCGCATCCGCATTTGCATCTCGCGATCGATCTCGCGACATTCGCTGTGACGCAATTTGACCCGTTTGATCGAGGAAGAAAGTGATTTCAATTTTGCCGACCAAACGTCGGAGAGAACGCTCTGAAACGTCTCTTAAAACAAAAATGAGAATTACGCTTATAATTGCACAAAGAATTGCTTGTAATTACCATAAATCATTAAAATATAATTAACTCTTTGCGGACAGACATGGATCTTCCAGACTCAAAAATTATGCATCGGCGTTTTTAGTAAAAAATTAGGTTTGTTTTAAACGCTTATATCTTCGAAATTACTAGAGATTTGTTTTATCTAGCCGTCATTTTTGTAACCTGTTCACAAAAGGTTAATTAAAACTAATTAATTGCTGAATAATTAAATGACTACTCAAGTAATTACTTAATTTATTACTATTTTTTTAAATTGACAAGAAACTAAAGAGAAGTTGGTTTGAAAGTGACGATCGTTTATTCATTTACGACGGTAACACACGTTGTCAATAAAATAAAGTTGAAACTATGCGTGAGAGAATATATTTCGAATGACAACTCGCATGACACTGTCTCGACACACACATGTGTGTCGAAAAGAGATGTAACGATTTGATATATCTCTTTTAAAAACCGGTCTTCTTCGTTAATACCGATCGGACTGAAGCCTCTACTGCCGACAAGTATCTGTAAGCGGATTAATTACATAGAAAAGGAAGCCATATTTACGCACGACAAGCTGAAGCAAAGTCGGCGGAACTACTGCGAAAACATCTGAAATTCTATGTAATTCTGTGTAACTTATCCAGATCGTAAATTACTTCCCCGATTTTATATCTGATTAATTACTTGCCTCGCAATTATCCAAACGACTTCGCGTTCACAATCCGATCTTGAATATTAATATAACACGGTAAAAACAAAGGTTTGCTATTATATGGCCAGTAAGAAAACTTTATCGAGTCTACTGAATTTTTTTGTCTCATCAACAAATGATTTTATTAGCAGACCAATTAATCTTCTTGCTGTTTCAGCAAATTTTTTTTCTTATGAATATAAATGTATATTATAACAAATGTATATTATATTAACATAGTGTTTTTTCATAAAAAATAACAATCGTTTTGCAAATTTTTATAATAAACTGCAAGAAAACGATGTTATAATTTGATAAAAGATAATGAATTACTTGATCCAGTTTTTTTATTCGATTCGGTATTATTTCCGCTGATCAATAAGATAAATAGATAGCTTCATAATGGTTCCGCGGAATATTCTTTTTTTTTTCTGTCCAGACTTGCAATATTTTGCGACTATTTGTATCGATATTATGTACGTGAATGCCAGCCATGCTTTTTGTTTTTGTAATTGCGTGCTGCTAATTCGGAGAGAGTTAATTCGTTTATTAATCGGCAGTTGAGTTGTTTGTTCGTTTTGCATAATTATTGCCTAATTATTGTGTAATTTATTGAATTATTTTGAAGTTTTAATTTTTAGTTTTTTGACTAATTTATGTATCGAACTTCATTAACTTTTTATCGATTGCTTAATTGCTACTCGTATACAGATTTTAACTTTTGTATACATTGACACAGTAAAGTTAGTGATATCAATTTTTGTAGAATTAAAATTTGTCATAATATGATTTGACACTTATTGTTTGCGTTCGTGAACTCTCTCTGAACGGTTAGCATGCGGTTGGCATGCGCGCGCGGTTACAAATTTTATATCGATATGTCTCACTAAGGTGTGTAAAGTTAGAGATTAATTTTGGTTTTTCTCACTGAAATAGTTTTTTACTATTTTTTGTAAAAACGCGAATAGAGAATATATTTTTTATTTATTTTGTTTTATTGCTAATTAGATTGGCTGACGATGAATAAAACGATGATCGAAACGTTCTTGTTGAGTCGAGAATGTTTTTTCACTTTTTGAATTTATAAAACCATGTTTACGTCAGTAAACCGCAGCTTCTAGCTTTATTTTAATTTTTAATTTCATAATAAATATCATATTTAAAAAAGACTTTTGAAAAACCGCTTCTCCCGGAAGATAAAAGAAAGACGCGCTCTCGTGAATTAATGAATTTAAAAGATGCTATGTATTCACTTTTAAGAGAACACTGACCCCGAAGAGATAGCAGCGTAGATACAGCTTTCGTATCGCATTAAAAAAAAAAAAAAAAAAAGGAAGAAAGAGAAAAAACAAGACGATAGAAGAGGAAGAAGAAGGTCCAGGCTGTTCGCCAAGCAACAGCTGGCTTCTCGCATCGCGCGCCGTCACTTCTCGGCCACGCTTCTTCGTGTACGCAGTGCCGAGTGTTGTTACCAACCGATTTATCAGAGAGAACCGGTCTGTCCTCTTCGGTTCTTGTCTTCTTTTTTCTACATCGTCGTTGTCGTCGTCACCGCTGCCGCCGCCGCCGCCGCCGCCGCCGCGCCAAGACCGGTCTCGTAGCCTATTTCCCTTTCATTGTTCGTACGCGTCTTTCTTCCTCGCGAATACTCTACGTGTTCCTGTGTCTTTATTCGCGTTAATGTCTTTGTTACGCTTATCGCGCATCGAGTCCCGTTTGATGCGGTCAAGTGGAGCGAGGACTTCATTTTTCATTATCGACCGAAACGGACGACTGAATGGGTCGTTTATTTCAAATGTGAGACACTGGAAGAATTGTCGTATGCACAACACGCATCGATCTCTGTTTATATCTTCTCGAGATTTCGACCGCTGTTTGCATAGACGAGACCGCGTTTACGCCTTCAAAACTCGAGAATCTTTTGATTTGCACTTTTTCGAAGTGTGTTTCAAGTATTTTGCGCGTATTATGTAATTTGCGAAAAATTAAACGCGACGACGAGAGCTTCCTGGTTATCTGCGCATGGCCGCTTATGGAACGCGTTTTGCCAGCGGTTATCGATTAAAACACACGCCGGAAGACAAACTCGCCTCGCGAGTAAACCGTATTTACGTTCGCAATTTCCGCGCTCTCGTTTTACGAACGCATTTTTCTTTTCAAATCGCGCCGCGATATTTTCCATTTTCGTAATCGACGCGGCGGGGATAAAAGAGACGTCATTATTTGTTCTCGCTCTCTGCGTCAAAATTCCTGTTAGTCGTAAAACTTCTCGCTATAATAAGAGGCTTTAACTTTTGCGTTGCGGTCAATGCCGCCAGAGTTCGGTTTTGTGTTCCGATCTCGTGGAATCAACGAGTTGATTACGGTTAGCTTCGTTAGTGCGCGAGAGAAACGACGGATTTTGCGGCATTGTGCGCGAGATGCACGCGCGAGAGGAATGTAAAGCTTTATATCCGCCAATTTCGGAGCTCCTGGCGAAAGTCGAACTCTCGGCGCGGTCAAGGGTAATTCAATAACTCGCTTAATTAATCCCTATCGCTTAATTGAGATCTACATCTCGCAACAGCAAATTATAAAGTTAAGAGCGAGAAAAAAGATTTTGAACTTGTAAGACATTTGGATTTTTGTATAGAAAGTTGTTTTTTTGCGATTTTCATCAGAGTGCGTCGTGTTAAATAAAATCATATGTACATATATAAAACATATTTAAATTATTAATCGAGAATTGACTCCTAATTAAAAAAAGTAGAGTAAGAGAAAGTCAATAGGAATCGAGACATTGATGTTGATGTTTTATTTATGATGCGATTTATAAATTTGCAATGTTTCGACATAGGAATGAGATCGTTATCAAGCAAAACCAAAATAAACCGGAAATGTACAAGTAATAAATACGAAAAAGAAAAACAAAATAAAAGAACAAATCTTGCTACAATATAAGATGGCATAAAGCGCGATGTACAATTGTTCAAAGTCGTGAGTAAAAAGCGTGTCAAAAGTGAAGTCAATAAAAGTCCAAATTTTTTCAATGGTTGTCAAATTTATGAAGGTTAGTTAAATTTATATTTTTATTATAGAAAACCGTCACAAAACTTAATATCGTGCGAATAAAGACAACCTTGACTCTGAACAACTGTACATCGTGCTTTGTTATAATTTCTCGTATTGTAAATTACAAGATCTTTTTTCGTATTTTTTCTTTTTTCTTCTTTTTCACATATTTATTGCTTGTAAAACATTCTGTTTATTATAATTTTGCTCAATGATGACCTCATTTCTATGTCGAAACATTGCAGATTTGTAAACTACATCAATAAATATTGGTGTCTTCTCTTACTTTAATTTTTTTACATATAAATTATATGTACACAAAATTGTAAAATAATTATATATAAAGAAAATTATATATACAGTGTTAATTAATTGCCCGAATCCTCGCGTGATAATTTTTGACTCGCTTGATTTTCCGTTGTAGCTGCTTCTTACCGTGGCCCCGGCGAGGACGAGGACAAGAACTCGTACGCCGCTCGAATTGCCTTCACCGGCAATTCCCGCATCCTAGGGCCGATCTGCATAGTCGTGGGCGCTCTCATGCTTGGTCTCGGCGTGCTGCTCTGCATGCTAACGAGGCGGGCCAGACGGAGAGAGCGCAGGGTGGGTTTCCACTGCCCACTTCACGGAGACTTCTATCCCGTCAGTCCGGTTCAGGGCATTAAAATGCTCGGTGAGTCAATTTAACTAAAGAAAAAATTTTAATTTTTAAAATTAAAATATTCAATTTTATCAGTTTTAATATCCACCGTGTGAGAAAAGTTCACGAGAGAAAAAAAAGATTTGCTAGAATAGCAAACAATCGGTTATACCATATGGCCAGCAAGGAAAATTTACTTACTGATTTTTGCCAACAAAACGTTTTGATAAAATAAAAAATTCAATAGATGCAACAAATTTTTTCTGCTGGCTATACAAACAAAACTTTTTCCGTGGTTGGTTTTTTAAATATCACAATTTGAAAGATATTTCAAATGATAATCTTAATTTTTTACACATTTATTTTACAGTAAATTTTATATTTGACTTATAAAATTAGTACAATATTTTTAATATTGTAAATATCACGTTTTTAATGACACGTGTGACAAAATACAGTCACGTGACTTTAGTTACGTGTTGTTTTTCCACTTTTCTCTCACTATTTTTTGATTTTTATGCGTTATGTCTGACGTCTCTCTAATGTGTATCATATGGTTTGTAAGACGTATATACTAGCTGTCATCGCGGTGACAGGTTGTGTTCACTGATACGCGTTAAAACGAAAACAATGATAGTGTGCGCGTAGCGCGCGTCTGTGTTGTGCTAGTATAGTAAATTATGAATATTATCACGTGAAAAACTTGATCAAATCACATTTCTGCGGCAATCGTTCGATACGGTTGTTCTTTTAGCCCGGCGACGATAAACGCACACTGATCATTTAAATGATGACATATCTCTTCGATTAGCGAGACGGTCATTGAAATGATTCTCACGAAGAGAAAAAAAATTACTTTCTACGCAATACACTCAGCCGCTTATTATCGCCGTGTCACGCGAGGAAAACAAATAAAAAACAACTAGTTTTTGTACATGTAGTTTTCGCGTAGTCACAGGTCGAGTTGAACGTTGAATAATCAGCGTCGAGACGCGATTGGCCGATCCGCTGCTCGCCTCGTTTAAAATCATCATTTGTGACAGAGTTGTCGTTTCTTTTAACTCTGACAGTACTGTTTAGAGCTTCCTTTTACTTGAACGACCGTAAATTTTGTGAGCGCTGCCAAGTAACGCGCGTAACTACATCACCATCGTCATCAACTAATTCAGCCGATCGTGATAACGAGTTTACGAGCCGCGTTTGACGACGCGGCACCGTCTTAGGAAACCCATTGGTCCCTCGATGCTCGGCCGTCGCTCGCGAGCGTGCCAGCTCGTGTCAATTGCCTTGAATTCAGGACGAGGCTGGATAAGGGCGAGGAGTAGGGTATAGAGACTAACTGGATTGTCGGAGAATTCAGGCTAATACGACTCTATCAGATTATTGCGTGGGTCGATCGCGCGCGCGCGCGCGCGCGTCACGAATCCTACAAGTTTTTGTATTTCTTCGTGAGAGAGAGATCGCGATATTGGAACATCACATCGCGTGATAACGAATCTTTATTCGATGAGGGTTTTTCGGTTGTAAATCGGTTGAAAGAAACGTACGTAGTTGTGTAGAACAGAACATTCCGAAGATATCGAGAAACCTATCGATCAACTCGACACAGCGAATAACAGAGTGGAACTTGGCACGAAATATCCGGAGCGGCTTAAAAATTATTGCCTTCAAGAAGACCAACAATTTTCTGATGCTCAAATATTTAGAAACGCGCGCGCTCGGTTACGTTTCGACGGGCGTTGCAAGAGCGAGCGGCGCGTAGGTAAATAAATTTTTCTCGCGTCTCTCGGATGTAGCGCGTCATCAAGAATTTAAGACGTTTCTGGGAATTTAGAGCCCATGTGCTGGTGGTGCTACATCTTAATGAGAGGCGCGACTCCCCGAGGGAATTGTTGCTGCAACGGTCACGTGCGACAGTTGCGAGGAGCAAGCGCTAATAAAAATTGCAGAAAGCACGCACTCGACTCTTCTCGCATACGAAATATTTTTTCGTTAAACGAGCGATAGGTACAACTTAACGAGTTTTTTCACGAGGTACGCGGTCACACAGTAAAAGAGTAGTGAAAGTATCGATGAAAATATGTTCCAATTTGAGTTACGGGAAAATAAAACGATATGCAATTCGCGTGCTGTTGAAATTGCGCTAATTGATAACGCGCAGTTGATCGCATCGCGCGTGAAATTCCCAATAACGATGTGTTCGCGTTTATAGGGAATGACGAGCGTGATCGCGTTAAGGAAATAAAATCGTCAGCGGATGATAACAGGCGCCGACCTTCGCGCCTGTTTAGCGTAACGTGCGGTCGCATAATTCTTTTCAACACCTCCGTTACGATATTTTATTTTATTTTATTTATTTATTTTTTTTTTCAGAAACTATTTTGCTCAAATTAAAAACTTTTCTTGTACTCTCGTGCGATTATTTATGAGCTGATTGTTCTCAAAACAACTTTTTTCTAGAGAATCTTCTTTATTTAAATTTAAATCACATTGAGTCGCTCGCACACGAATATGCAAAAACAATTCTCCAAGAATTCCGCAAACCCTAGAATTGTGGCAGCAGCAGAAGGACTGGCACTTGAGTTCCACCCGTTACTTAATTTCAGCCTCGGGTGGTTTGCTTGCTACTCCCTATCTCTTTGTGCGTTCCGCCGTTTCAAACGCGTTTCTTTTCACGGTGTCTTCCTTGCGTGCGCCGCCACGTCTCACGGATGCACACGCCGGATGCAGACGTACGTCTCCTCATCGCGTGTACGTAAACTTAGTCTATGTTCCGCACTGTGGAAAGGGCTGCGGATTCCCTTTTCTCTTTCTCACGCACTTCGCGTTAGCACTCGAATACACCCTTTGTGCGGTTTCTTTCGCGAGACTGATCATTTTCCAGAAATCTCATATCGACGATGGCCGCGCGCGCGATGTTCTCGCTCAAGTACATACTCGAACGAGAACAAGCGCAAACAAGTCGGCGGAAAAATAAAAACTTGCTCGATATACAGTTCCAAGAAAGGAGTACGTGTAATTTTCAAAAAAGAGAGTGTTGTGTGGAAAGAAAGAACGAAATTAATTGTAAAAAAAAGAACATTTTTATAGAAGTATTGTTGTATATTCACATTCGTGTTTTGCGCTTGACAATTAGGAAAATATATACGTAGCGATTCTCTTGAATTGTGTTTTTAAATAGAATTAAAAAGATAAGTTGACAATATTTGCTATAAAACATGTCTGAAGATGGTTTTCGGATTTGAACCACGTTAGTGTCATTTTTATACGGACATTTCATTTCGTCAGGCTTTCAAGAACAATTTTTGATCTCTTGCAACCCTAAACAAATGAACAGAAATGTCTACGAAACGTTCTAAAAACGACGCAGTTCAAATTCGAAAACTATCTTCAGGAATTTTTATAACACATTGCATCGAATATCAGACCATAAAAAATTATTTAACGTAAATGACATATCTTAATAAGATTCGGATTAAATGACAAAAAGACACAAAAAAAAAAAAGAAAAACATAATCTTAAGTCAACAGTTACTTCGTGACTACATAAGTATTGGACAATACAGAATTCACATTCACTGTTTTATATAGACTACACAATAATTAATACAAAATAATAAAGTCAAATTAGTGAAAGTAAAGTGTGCACTGTCAAAATTAAAAAGGTCTGCTCTTGTTTATATTGCCGTCATTCTTTTAAAAATTAATTTTTTGCAGTGTTTTTCGATTGTTGAATTATGCGGCGTCGCTTCTTTCTCTCTCTCTCTCTTTCTTTTTCTCTTGAACAAAATACTTGCGTTGCTTGAAGAGAAACACGAGATATCGCTCTCAGAGAGCCATCAGTCATATAAGTAATTTCAAGCACTCGGCGGCTGCGGCCTCTCGAGTCTCGTGCGAGAACGCAATCTCGCTCGCCACAAAGACGCGTTCGATAATGACGACCGGTGCTGAAGTTCCCACTTTACGACAAAACGATGAAATTACGTCTGGCTTTGCGAAGCGTGGATAAACACACGCTTGTCTCGCGGAAGAAAATGCGCAAAAACATCGATCGCAGAAGAAGAATCTTACCTGAAGATAATTAGAGACATGGAAAGCGTAACGAGAGCGAGAGAGAAAGATAGAAACAAAGTCTTAAAAACAACACCGACGAGAGGATAAATATCGATCGGAACGCAATCGTGAGAGATTGCGCAAGAAAAACGGAAGAAAAGAACTCGGTCGAAAGAACTCGTTGATGTAAATGAGATCGAACTCTTTGAAACACTTGCGTGTTACATCGCGAACCAGACGGCGTTCCGCTAACTCCCGTGCCCGAACATGTCTTTCGCAATATCGCTTTCTTCGGCGAGATTCATATCTCGTCTCGTTGTCGGAAACTCTCTCCGCAAATTCGATCTACGCGAAACGAAGTGTAACTTAGGCGACGATAAGTTTGTACCCCCGATTTTCCTGCGGGAACATTCTCATCGATGCGTGAAACCCTCGCCTCGGGGCAAAGGAGGGAAAAGGAAGAAGGAGTCTCTCTATAGCTATTTCTTGTTCCCGTCGTCGCAAACGAAGCAGAAAAGTGACGTTCCTCGTCATCGAATCGACTTAGCTCGGCGACGGCGGCCGCTTCGCGCTCGATCGTCTCGATCTAAATGTAAATTTTGCCGCGACTCGCATTCTGAAAAGCGACAACCTTGATGTCGTCGCAATATACGCAAATCACGTATACAACATTGCGACCACGTCGTCCGCGAGTCGACGAAGAAGAAACAAAGTGACCGCAAAATGAAACGCGATCAACACCCACGGAGAGATCGTTTTTCAATTGACTTCATTCTTCAGGAAGGGCTCGCGAATCCTGCAGGGGGTGAACTCGTGCTGCGAGAAACGTCGAGCGATTGCGCGACGCGTTTCGCGCAATGCACTCGAGTCGTTTATCTCTCGCCGAGACGTACATCCAATCTCAAAAGCTTCTCCGAGATTAGCGAAATTCATGAAGCTCTTAAATCGGATTAGTTTTGCTATAATTCGTTTGAACATGAAAAGTTTCGCGAAAGGACATACGACTTTAGGTTATTTTTGTCACGGACGAAGCAAGTGTATTTTCTTTTGCACACGTCGATATTTATTCGACATTTATGATCGAAGAGACATTTCGCGATAGAACTTGGGGGGTAGAGAGGAAAACACTTTCGCAGATTGTGTCAATTCGCGTCGCGCCACGGGGGGTTTTACGTGTCTCGACGCAAAATGCGAGCAAGTCGCGTCAATGAGAGATGCGAGTGAAACACACCCGTGTCGGGTGACGCCGCATCAGGATTAGGGTGATGCTGCACTTGGATGACGTCAAAGAGTCGCCGATGCGGGAGTTGCACAGTCGAGGTCAGCGCCGACGAACGACGTCGCGGTTCAGGGAAAGCTGGCTTGTGGCAGGACACGATAAAGTGGGCCGCGCAGGGCTCTGTCCCGAGGTCCATGACATCTGTTGCCCTCGATCCTGGCTACTCCTCTCCATCCGTCTCTCTCTTGTTTTTCGCTTATGAATCTCTTCTGCGTTTTAATCTCTGTCCCGCTTCAGCCCCTTTTAACGAAAACGCTACGGCGATGTCGTCATCTGATATAACGTCGTTACCGCGCGCTCTTTGTACTGGGCTTAATTACATTATCTAATTACATTTCGCATTTTATTATTGACAAGTGTCAAAGAAGGCTCGGTAAGAGGTAATCTTCGTTCTTGTAGAACACACAGCGCACTTAACCTTTTCTTCGAAACGACTTCGTGATGTTTCATTAAGCACAATTGTGACTTGTGATTAATTGTACAACAAACAGCGCGTTGCCTGCATTCCGTTAATTAAAACAATAATATAATTAACGGCGGGTAAATTGCGGTGCGCAATATACAGAATTCCTGTATATAACCTCTTTAATAACCTTAGCTTTGGACAATATATTTACGTCGGATTATATCTGACGTTGTTTACGTGATAAGACTATTGTGTTGTGGTATAAGACGTAATATATTAACGAGCTTTAGTCAGCGGATAAAACGATAGATATGTTCTCTATGTGTGTGATATGAGAAAAAGCTTAAGGAAGGAAAACGATCTTTTAAAAGATCACAATGATTCACATTATGAAGTTAATAATTTTCAAATAATTACTTAATCATTGAGTTGATTTGTGAATATAAGTGACGTTTTAAGTAAAAAGTTTATTATTTCTTCTGAACAATAATCTCTCTTGTGGCATCTACTTACTTACTTTACCTGTAGCAGGGAGTTTGCCAATTACAAAGTATTTGTTTTGTAAACACACTATCATATAAAAATATTAAATTTAAATGGATAAAAACTTGAATTTATGTAAATTTATATATTTTATGTAGATTTATAAAATGTAATTTTTAAAATGTAGATAATTTAAAAATTAATCTTCGTGACTACATGCGGCAAAGTAATTCGAAAAGAATTCCGATACTTTCGTGGTCTGTTTTACCACATTTTTTTACTCTTTGGATCTTGCCCTAACAAGTTTCTACATAATAGGCTCAGGTTCAGGTCACTAGAAAATATATTGAAAATATGTTGCCGGATTGTGAAGGCGTCTGTATCGGAATGCGGGAGATCCGGGTTTGACTCCTGGCCAAGGTGTATTTTTTAGTCAAAATCTCCAAAATTCTTCTAGAAGAAAACTTAATAAATTGCCATCTAAAGGGGGAAACAAGTTTCATTTACTAATGATTATATGTAATTAATTAAAATTTATTGTAACATTTTTTAAATAAAAATTTCAATTGCAATATTAAAACGGCACTTATTTGAAGAATCATTCCAACATTTTTAAATACAATTAATTAAATTTATTAAACCCATACAAACAACATATAGATACACGTGGTGATATTTGTGTAACAAAAAATCAGAACATTTTCTGAAAGTATCAAAATTATTCCAAGATCCCGAGTTCTTACTTCGCGAACGAACATAACACGTAATCAGCGATACGTTCGCTTCCACGTGGGATCGAATTGTCGATCTTGCTTCTTTTCCCAAAGGATACTGCATTAATTTATAACATATTAATATCTCCGTTGACGATCGAGCATATTCCGCAAATGGATTATGGAATTTAATCAGTCGCCGATCAACATTCAAGCGCTGCCGAGTGATCTTCCGCGCGAGGATGCGCCGCATCCTCGACCGCGCGCATTTGTCAGGATATATCTTAACCGTAAGATATTTTGTTTCGCCGAAAGGTCAGATACTCGCCGTGCGCACTGCAGAACATGCTAGTTAGCTCCCAACCGCGGCCAGATAATCCAAGTGATTAATATGGCATAGCCGCGGCGAACTTTAGCAGATTTAGTCCTGGCCTTTGCCAAAAGTGGGCCACGTCGTTTCGGGGTCGGCCAATTAAATACTGATCATCGTCGTGGATAACCGTAGTCGGGTATCCTTTATCCTTCCTTTCCGAATCTCATTGAATCATTGGTTAGATAAAAATTTGATTAAAATTTTTCGTTGACAAAAATACTCTGACGTGCTCGGTATTTATGAATAATAATATCGTTTGACGGTACGTCACGTTTCACGGTTTTAACACATTTTTCAAGCACTCCACTTACTTATCCGACAGTTTTTTTTGTTTTATATATCATTTTGACTCATTTAATCCTCTGTCTGCATAATGATTTCAGTCCTCAGAGAAAAACCCGATTTTGTTGCACCTTTGAATTTTTATTTTTCTTGCAAAAGGGTCTTGATATTTCGCTTGACTGTTGCTTCCGCATTAAAGTAGAGACCTTATAAAGTATCTCAGAATTTTCTAAGATTTGTTTAAAGCCTACAACAGAAAATAGGTCATCATTTCTTAGACCAGGTTATGCGGACGGTGGTAGTAAAAAATCACATTGCGGACGGAGGGTTAAATGTCACAAAAATATGTTTTACACGTACAACAATCACGACTTCGGTCACATATTTACATCTCTACGACCTTCATTTGTTCTTAACGTTTATTTAAATTTCAAGCCGTTATATCATTATCTAGATTAACCTTTCGCCTGCAGACATGGGTCTTCCAGACTCATTCAAAAATGCATTTTTAGAAAAAAAATTAGTTTTTTTAAACGTTTATATTTTCGAAATTACTAGAGATTTTTTCAATTTGTTATTCTTTTTTATCGATGCAGAATCGTTCAAACTTTTGATCAAGAAAGACAAAATTGTGTGAAAAAATATTGATCTTTCGCGGAGATACTCGATTGTAAAGTCGCGTGGGTCTCACAGACCCGATCTGTCTTACTTGTAGGTCATTTTTGAGGTCTGCGAGCGAAGGGTTAATATTGTTCGATTTGTTATCTCGTTTGTTTTTCTTTGTACGACATTTCGCACACAAGACGAACACGTTGACTCACTGTAGCGATGACAATCTAATTGCTATCAAACCAAACTTAACGTTTCGTGAGATTTCTTTCGTCGTTTCTTTTTGATTTTGGTTACTTCCACACACACACACACAATTAAAAGACGGAGAATCTGGGACGTGTATCTACAAGTAGACGCGGAGACGCACGCGAAATCGATTGGCGGTTCGCCGCGAGTTTATTGGAGGATCTCCGGCACGTTGGCGTGGAACAAATCCCGGCAGATTGTCACTTCCAGGCCGTGTACATAAGCTCCGTTCTCTTTCCCCGAGCGACAAAATTCTCTCCGCTCCGGGGACTTCATCTCGAGAACGAATATCGAACGATTTTCCAATAGTTTCGTGTCCGCGTCGCGTCGGGTTTGAAACTTCTTCCTCTCTCGCCTTATTGTTCGTGTTATTTGTACAAGGACGACGCAATATTCGTCGCTGCGTCATTCTTTTTCCGCCATTGTCACGGACTTTTTGCAAAGAGATCCCGACGGAGACAGTGACGATTATTGACATCTGGAATTAAGCGATGACTAAGCAACGCGTAACCGAAGTAATTACGTTAATTATTTCGAATTTATCGCAAAATGACGTGCTTGAAAATTAAAATTGAATTTTATTAAATTCGTTGTTTCGAAACTCTCATAATTCTCGTTTCGAGTTTTCTATTAAATCCTTTTAACGTTATTATGCTCTCTAGCGTTTGCTTTCCGTTAGTTTTGAACTTGATGCCACCTCAGCAAGAATTAATAATCTAATCTCCGTAACCTCTCGCCTCGCGATATCAAATAATTGCGCTGTCGAAGCGAGTGAATTTCTCGAGCAAGTAAAATTTGTTTTTATTTCGGAATTCGCTCTATTGTGTGATGTGACTGCACATTGTTCGCTCAACGATATTTTTTTTCTTCTGCGGACCGTTTGTACAACGTGGTCGTGATTTTCAGACCGATTCTTAATTATACAACACGAGGGTTTAGAAAAGAAAGTTGGCTCGTTCTTTTAACTCTTCGTCTGGATAGACTGGACTCTCCCAGACCCACTCAAAAATTTCAAAGCGGTAGTCTCTAGTAAAAATTAGTTTTTTTTAAACATTATATTTTCAAAAATACTAGAGTTCGCTTCAATTTCTTTATTAACGCAGAATTGTTCAAATTTTTGGTTTAAAAAAAAAATGGAAAAAATATTGATTTTTCACGGAGATGTTCGATTTTAAAATCGCGTGGATCTCGCAGTTCAAAGTAGACGTTTTTAAAGTCCGTCTACGAAAAATTGATAATATTTTGTTCGGTTACACGCGCGGTCGTGATTGATGTGACACGCGACACTCTGTCGCACTTTGATATTTCCCGAAAATAACAACAACGCGTTGTGTTGTTTAAAGTCCAGCGACTCGATGTTACTAGTGTCGAACAACAATGGTGTGTAATTTACGACGAAGATAGTTAAGTTTGCTAATGCGCGCGTGCTTATCTCTCAACGGAAATCTAAACGACCGATGGACATTTGGTCTCGTTGTGTGTATTCAAATCGCGATATATTTGAAAGAGGAAAAAGCCCTTCGCATACTAAACGTTGTATTATCTTCCACACTGTAATAACGTCGCCAATGCGGGAGAGAGAAAGAGAGAGCTCCGATGCGCGTATGGAGATAGAGTTACACGCGCGCATATACTCGTCCCGCGTAATCATCATCTCGCGCGCATTACGAAGTTCTTACGTCGCAACGACCGATATTTATCACCGTTGCGGTATATGTCGCCGCGCGCGCTGGTTGATATATTATCAATGATGTATTTTCGTTAAGAAAAAGCGCATGATAAAAAAACCGAGCGAGAATTGTGATACATCAGCTGTTTAGTTCTAGAGACGATCCTATTTTTCTGCGACATTTATAGAGCGGTTTTTATTACGCTCGTGTCGAAATTAAACCCGACACCATCTTTGGAACAGCCGCGTTGCGTCTATAAGTTGGTTAAAAATAGCGGCAATTTTTTAAACAGAAAACGCTGTTTTTTTTTTTTTAGATCCGCAGTCTATTTTCTCTCGCGCGAAGATGCGATCTATTTTAGTTTTATCAGTTGTTATATCACGTAGTGCGATATGACGTTTTCAACGACTTTATCAACGGCGACATTATTCGTCGTTGGTGTGTGTTGGGATTTGTAGTCTGCGCCGTCCGAGATCTCGGCGATTGTTTCTAAACACCGACGCGCGTTGATTGTTTCAGGGGTATCGAGCAAGGACGTGAGCGGATGGCCGAAGATTCCGTGTCTGAGGGGTCGCGCGTCCAACAAAGGCGGGAACAGCGCGGTCGGGCCGCACACGGGCCCGCCGCAGTGTCCGCACTCGGTTCTGAGCAGCACTCGCAGCTCGGTCAGCAGCTCGCCGTTGAGCCCGTGCCCGACGCCTATGCCTTTTCTGGTGACTTCGGGTTCCGTCAGGTGAGTGAAACGAATTACACACGACGTTTTTTTACCGTCTTCGCGCGTAATACGTATATCGCATGCATATGTGACGTACATAGATGACCGCGTGCAAGATTTATTTAACGTTGCAACTCGACCCGGGGAGAGAAGTGAACCGTTGTTAACGAAGGACGCGTTTTTCCTCGTGTCGCGATAAAAAAAAAAAAAAAGTAGAGCACAACACTGTTGTGAGTCTTCCGTGTAAGTTGAGTTTTGCTTCTCGGTTCTGATCGCAATTCGCTCTTGATCCGACTTATAAGTTTCTTTGCTGTCACGCTCAAACGATGACAAAGGACTTCTGTGTGTGACGATATGTAATTTCGCGAAAGCCTCTTGAAGTTCTCTCTTCTGACGTTAAAACTACGTCGCGTAGTAAAGGCCGCACTCAACCAAGAATAGTGCTCTTTATACATATTCTATTGCACACTATATCCAGCCGTGAGACAAACATAGCTTGGCGACCAAGATAGAATCAGCCGTACGTTTTAATTTGTCATTGATCCATCGTAATTGTGTGATGCGCGCGACGTGTGTGCGTCATTCGTATCACTTTTCCTCCGTCTTTGTGTCTTAGAAATTACATAACACGCACGATACCTAGATTTTCGTAATTAGAGTCAGTTCATAATTTGGAGAAACCTTATTGCAGTAGATTGAAAGAGTAGAAGTCATCTGTTCTTTTCCGAAATATTACTAGAAAGTCATATCGCTCGTATTAGTTTTTTTTTTTTAAGGTTTTTAAGAGATAAGATTTTGAACATTTCTCACAGAAAAATTACTGACAAGTTTGCGCATTTCGGGTTCAAAACACATTAAATTACAGATCTTAAAAGAGTACTGGATACGACCTTAGAGATTTATAAATGGACGTTTTAAAATTTCTCTCTGAATCGTATTTATTGCGTCGAAAATGCTTTTACTAAATGCTTCTACTGAAGTGAATTATTCAAATTAGGGTAGATCGAGGCGAGTCGAATCAATATAAGAATTGAGACCATATTTGTTCCACATTTATTCCGTTACGTCGATTCTGTTGCGCGTGTTATTTCGTTCGTTTTCTCTCGCATCTAAAACAATTGCCGGTGGCATGCATATCGCTCGTATTTCATTGATGACTCTATTTTGATCCGATTCGCCCTGTGATCCGATGTGAAAAACGACAATAGCGAACCAATAAGCAGGACGTTGCGCAATAATTACTGAATTTTAGATAAAACATTGCAATTTTTATTCAATTCATCTTCATTTGGAATATTACAAATTACACTTGGCAAATTTAAAACAAATAATTAAATCATTGGTTTGTTATTGCTGTTTCTCACATTTTTAATTTTAATTAACCGACGCAAACCGAAGCCCTTGATTTGATCATTTTATTTAAATAAATTATGCTAAGATTTATTGCTTTTTTTCAAGTGTCAAAAATCATCATAAAATTTTACTTACACATAAAACTTATATACTTTCTTATTATATAATATTCTTATTATATAATATTTCTTATTATATAATATTTCTTATTATATAATATTCTTATAATATTTAGCGGAATTGTTTCTAAGCTTTACATACATTAATAATAACAAGAAGAAGATTCTTCGGGCTCAGGAGTCTTTAAACTAATGAATGAAATAAATTGGGTTGTAAGAGCCGTTTGCAGGATGTTGTGCAGAGAATGTGCTTAAATATATATATATATGTATACACCTATATACTTCGAAATAATTTTTTTTTTTTTAAGCACATTCTCTGCACAACATCCTGCAAACGGCAACATCCTCTTACAACTCAATTTATTTCATTCATTACTTTACATACATATTTAAACTTTCAACGCGATAAATATACGACATCAAAAATTATAATGAGACAATCAGAGATTGTGGTTTGAATAATTAATTGACGAGAACGAGGGAATATTTGTGATGACGTGCTATCATATGCCGTCATTGTGTATAAAAAAAAAGAGTTCAAGAGAGCACTGCGTGTCTATCTTTAGGAACACCGTATAATTTTTTATATTTATTCGCTTCTGCAGAAGCACTTTTTATTTTGCGATAAATACGAAGAAATTTGGTTCCTCCGAAACGTCGATTCCTACTCTCTTAATTGTCGCGTCGCCTGAGTATTGATTTTGCCGCGTTCAAAACCAATTTTTGCTCGTTCGCATTCTTTTCAATGGAAAATTTTTGTAGAAGAAGTTTGTTTCTTCGCAAGAGCTTCTCTCTTCGGAAAACTGTGCACAAAGTTAACCAACGAAATAGATATTTTATCCGTGACATCTCACACATTTCTCCTGATACCGGATCTGAACAAATAATTCATAGCATTTCTCTCTCTCTCTTTCTCTCTCTCTCTCTTTCTCTCTCTCTCTCTCTCTCTCCCTCTCTTTCTCAAAGCAGTCGACTCTCTCGATGTCCAACTCCGATCAACTCCATTTCCTGGACCTGTTCGATCCGACAATTGTTTCACAAACACGCGCGAGATCAAAGCGAGACATGGCGATTTATGATTCATCAGCGACTGTCATATACACATCTCTCTCCGCGCATATGCACAATATAGCGTTTTTAACCGGGAAAAGTTGGTCGAAGGATAAACGCGCGTTATTGCCGCTTTGTTCGCGGTCGTGCGATTTTAGTCTTAAAATAGTCTTTGAAGCGCGCGACTTTTACTAGAACGTGGGACAAGAACGAGATGTTTCCTCGCGTCAACGAAGGGCGCCCTCATAGACGCTTCCTCACGCGGGTAGAGGCAAATTGAATGCGTAGGCGTGTCTTATAGACCGTGTCGTACCTATCAAAGCTATCGATTATCCTCGTCGTTCGCTTCTCTCAAATCCCGGGTTGGATTTTCGTTACTTGACGAATGGCAAGAGGGCGAAACTGATGGCTCGTGCGAAAACTGTCGTGTGTCTCTCACAAGCTGTCGCAAAAGAAAATTTTCAAATGTCAGCTCCTACAAATTTTTTCTGCCAATCCTTCTTGCTCATCCAAAAGAGCACCGATACATTCACGTACCTATCTCTTCCTCGTCAATGAAGTTCTTTTTATTATATCAGCGGCGCAAGAACGATAATTCATAAACCAGAGTTTGTTATTATAGTTTTTTTTATTTATTTGTGAAATTCACACAGGTTTTAATTAAATGAAATATTTGTAGCTAATGTTTTTGTTTGTTGAACGCGCGATTAAAACTGTTGCGTGTAACAACACGCGATTCAACGCGTGTAACAACACGTGATTCAACGCGCAACAAAGAAAAATAACGCGTTCCTCAGAAACGGCAGACAAAAACGAAATCGATGCGTCATTTCGTAATTATAACATTGTGAGCGTGTTCAAACAATCGAGAACCGACGCGTTCAAGTCAAATGATTGTTTCACCGTGTAACAGAGTAGATTAAATCTAACTCGATTATTATCGAGAAGTTGTTTAAAAAAATTGCTTTACTCCTTGAAATTTATTTGTTTACTTGCGCTAAGAATAAGTTTTTCAAGTTTTGTCGAGTTTCGCGAGTTGCCGAACTTTTCTTGTTTCGCATTTACTTCTGGCACGCAAAAATAAATGATTCACTCGTGTTTCGTAACGATTCTGTCGATCGTTCGTTAACTCGCACTTGGAGAAACACTCGGAGAAAAGTTGAGGCTTAAAATCGAAAGCGCCGCCGCCGCCGCCGCCGTTTACACTCTTCAGACAGACTCTAATTGGCAATTAACCAATGTCCATGTTGCAGTAGCGGCATGGTACAAAGCGTCGGGGCCAATTTATCGCCGGACCAAACGTTCGGATCGATCCGGTCGCTCTCGGTGACAAGGGAAGTCGCGAGCTTTCCCCTGTCGCGAACGCCTACGCCGCCTCCGCAGCACAGGTAAGTGAAACGTTGCGTATTTTACCTGGCGTAAATGTGTCAAAACCGATCGACGTGAGATGAAATATATTTGATATTTCATTTTTAATTTTGTTTTTAATCGATGAGAGACGTATAATATAAAATTTATTTATTTCACGTGCTAAAAATAGTAACAATTTCTAAGATAAATATTGTGAACGTAGAATTGCGCGAAAAATTCTCGATTATATTTACTTATACTTATTATATTCATTATTTTTAGTATTATATGATTATATTTATTTATATTTTTTTATGTTTATTATTATTGTATTAGTAGTATTATAATTTTTTTTAGTTTATTATATTTATTTCTATATTTCTATTTATTATTTATTATGTTTATTTTTTTATATATTTATCATTTATGTTTATTTAGCATTTAGTAGTAAAAAAACGAAACAGGTGAATTTGATTTTTTTTATATAAATGTTTTTGAAAAAGTTCAGTCCATAAGATGATTCTAGCGAGTGTTTTAATATTAATGGATAAAAGTATATTATAAAGATTAATAAATACATCTCTCTCGCGAACAATAGAGAATCTGGGGTCGCCCAGATGTTGGAGTACATGAGATCCATCTTACGGACTGACGGTTTGACGTGCGCGCACTCACGGGAGAGGAATGTCTCTCGTCGTTGCAGATCGTCGGCGACGGTCGGAGCGAATCCCGAAGAGCTGGTGGGCATCGGGAGCCCGCTGCGAGAGGTTTCACCCAGGCCGGAGGTGCGCGTGGTCGCGCCATCCCACCGACCGACGTCCGCAGTAAACGGCAACGGCAACGGCGGCGGCGGTGGCGGCGGCGGCGGTGGCCACGTCGTCTCCACGGTGAACCGCAAATCCGTCAGCATACTGCTGCCGGAGCAGATCAGTGGATGACCCCAGTTGCAGACGCAGCTGCTGCAGCAGCAACCACAGCAGCACGGCTTTGTGCACCGTTGCGACGAGGAACCGCTCTCGATCTAGAACTCGATCCAGACTCGTGAAGAGAGTCATCGTCATCACGCGATCCACCACCGCGAAGAAGAAGAAGACGATCTGATAATCTAATATCTTGCGTTATAACGCGTCGTCGTGATCGTTCGGGTAACTGAGGATTAATTAATCCCGCGTCGCGCGTCTGATTTCCGCGTGGTGCGCGCGGATAAAGTTTGTCACTCGAGAAAAAACTATCCGTTACACAATCGGTGATCGATAGTCCATTAATGTCGGTTCATGTCAATCGTAGTTCGATCAACTTACAGTGATTATGTATTAAGCGATGCACACGAGGGAAGAGAGTTGTGTGAAGCTGTGCGGTTGGTGTGTGTGTGTGTATGTGTGTGTGTATGTGCGTGTGCGTGTGTTAGTCACCGGTAGGCCGGTTGTGAAGCGAATGTGTTGCCTCTTATCGCTCGATTAACGCTTCATGTGAACCGATAGTTAGACTATCATGAAACTATATCGTCGCTCGCTACGGGGAACATTTGCCCGACGTTTCATCTCGATTGGAACTACGCTCTCGTTGCATGAATCTCGACGACTGCATTCAAGCGAGTTACAACGTAGATGTTACAACGGGATTTACAAAAAAACTCACGACGAAAGATTGAAACTTAGCACACGTGTGTCGAAAAACAGTGTCAAATCTTGCCGTATTCCCATTCGAATCAAATTAACGTTGCGTTATCGTTGCGCTGTTTTGCGCATTGGTGATCTGAAAAAACTCTACAGTGAGTATCGAAAGAAAACTCGCAAATTACTTTTAGAGGGCATTGTGGTGTAAATTGCGAGGTGGTCTGTAGAAAATAATCAGACCGAATCAGGCTGATGACTTATATATATGTGTATACGAAGAATAATGTGCCCAAATTACAGGAAATTTCCCTCTTTTTTTTACGGAGAAAAAAATACATTAATCCGCGTTGAAACAATATAAAAAGATTGATATGCGATTTTGACACGTCGTTTATTATTTAATTAAAACAGAACTTCGGAAAATATTAAAGATAGAGCGCGAACACGACTTTGCTCTCTCACACCGATCGATATCTATTCTCGGAAGCGCACGATCGGAACCCGCAGCATTCCTTTCGGTTTGGTCGAAAGCGTTAAATATCAAAAAGGAAGAGAGAGAGAGAGAGAGAGACACGAGCGTATTTCTTCTCCGAGATGTCGTCGTATTGATTAATTCTCAGTTACTCGCGGTTCTCGCGTGTCCGAGCGACACCGCCTTTCTATATCTACAACACCGCCAAGAGAGAGCAGTTTCGTCGCCGTCACGGAGGTCGAAAACGATCCGAAAAGACATCCGTCGCAGCGAAGCGCGTTTTCGGCCAAAAGTAGTCCTTAAGGTATTCTCGCGTGTGCGCAATTATAGCGCGTTTCCTTCAAGGTGGAGAGCCCTGATTCGAAGAAGCAAAAGAGAGAGAGAGAGAGAAAGAGAAAGAAAGAAAGAAAGAAAGAGAAAGAACAAGTCGATAATCAGTCTGAATAATTTCTCTTTCTCTCTCCTTGTTTCCGTCTCTCTCTTTCTCTTTCTCTCCCCATCCCGGTGATCATCCTCCCTCTCCCAGCATCGAAGGCGGAGTCTCGCGGATTATCAGATTTGTTCGGAAGTAGCAGTTCGGAATCGGTGAGAGCAGCAAGTTTCAAAATAAGTAAGTCTGCGATCATTTTATATGTACATGCAAATCTCCTGCGAAGAGCTCAATTAAATAATGAACCGTTTTTTACCGACTTTAAAAAGTAAGGCTCGCGAAAAGAAAAACATACATACACTCGAACGAGGAACATAATTCAGGTGGAACATACATAAGTAGAACACGAGTGTTCGAGACATTGCATTCACCGGACGGAGGCGCTTCACGTATTTGAGGCATCTCGAGCGTTTCGCTGACTCGACTTCGATGCTTCGAGAATGAGATCTTGGGTGCTAGGGGAGGGAGGAGGGGAGAAGGGTAGCTTTTTGAGGGAGAGAAATCCTCGCGAATCCTCTCCTCCTTTCTTCGTCGAATCTCCGATATCGGTTGCGAGGATCGATACCGCGCGAGTTGCGGAGATCCTCGTTTTTGAGATCACGGTAGGTAGATAAACTAAACTAGACAAACCCGTTGCGGATATTATTCGGACAATGTTGGCAGACGTTCAAGCTCGCCTAGACGAGACCAGAGTTCGGCCTGATTTGATGCTCAGAATTGAGGTGACGCTTTTAATTTTAGCCCGCACGGATTATCTTCCAATCCGCTCAGCTGATTCACAACGTAAAAAAAAAAAAAAAAACACTTAATCAGGTGCTTATGCTAATAAGAGACAGCGCGGCAGACTCTTTCTCTCGCAATTAGCAATTCTCTGCTCTCCGATTGTTTTTCAGCGTTCGTTAATTTTTTGAAACTGGTTCAACGTCCCAATTTCGAGAAGATGACAAATCGGTAAATTTTTTTCTATTTTTTCGCGCGCCTGTCAAATAATCTATATATTACAAAAAAAAAAAAGACACGAACGTGTGTATCTGATCGAGTGTCAAATTCGCGTCTACTTTAATCGTCTAAAAAAAATATCATTTATTACTTGTTTGCTTCTCGAAGAAAGTTGCGACGACGAAAAAGTTCACGTGTATTCCCGTGTGTGAACAACGGCCAGAGACTGTACTCGCGAAGTATTGACCTGATCGAGTACTCGGAGGACGAAATGAAAACTAGCAGAACTGTAATACTTGACAATCTACTTAATCGTAGAGATATATATATATATGTATATATATTATAATATTGCTAGAAACACCACCGAGAGAAAAGATTCTAAGAATATACGGGTGGTTCAGAGAAACGAGATAGAAGTCGTTTAATTTAATTGGAGAGAAAGACGAAAGACGATAGAAAAAACGCGCGTATAATATGGGAACAGCGAAAATCTCGAACATTCCGTAGCAGCGTGTAAACATTTGTGCGTGTAAACGAGTAACTTTTTTGAACTAATTTTTTGAGAGTAATTATTTTATAAAATTTTACTCTGAAATTTTCAAAATGGTTATATAGCGTGTGTATATATGTATCGTTATATCAGTTGCATTGTTTGTAATGTTACATTGCAATGATAAAAATACGTTGAACATGTTTTTTTTTTTTTTTTTTTTTTAATTAACTACAAATACAAGTTGTAACTGAATTTTGATTATTTTTTTTTGCAAACTGACTTATGCGTGAAACCTGCGTATAACAATTCGAATAGTGTAGCGATAAATTAAAATTAAAGGCTTTAACGGTGTTTAAAAATAAGATATTTGATAAAAGCGTCAAAAAACGAAAAATATTATTTGCACACCACATTAATGTTTCGCGACGAGACAAAAGTTTTAAAATAATACAAACGTAACAACAACAACAACAACGTGACGCGACGTCAACCTACGTTGGTAAACGTATCAAGTATTTTTGATGGACCAAAACGGGATACGTCGAGCGACGCTAATTAACGCGTATCGGTCTCACGTTCGTGAAAACGGCAAACATGCGACGCGACTGAACATTACGAGCTCTAATGCGGCGGAAACATACGCGCGGCGTTTCGTCGCGTTTCTCTCTGCCGTTTTAAATTTGACAAATGTCACAAAAACATTTATTTAAAATTACTACGAAGTATAAAAAGAAACTATAAAAGAGAGGTATTGAACAAAAAAAAAATACAACTCGCAATTTTTGCGAGCAATTCCGAAATGTTGCGATATTTGACAACGCAAGAAACGGAAGCTCCGAAATGAACAGCACGGATGTTTTTAATGAAAAACGACGAAGCAAGCGCGTGAAAACTGTATCAGCTGAGCGATTGGTACGACGAGTGAGAGTTTCAGATGATGCGAGAGAACGGTGCTAGGGAGAAGAGAAAAGAGATAAAATATCGCGGGAGAACTCGTTTGGCAAATCATTCTTGAGAGAAAAAACGACGAGGTACTAACCGTGTAGTATATTTAAGGTTCTCCTCTAAGATAAAAACACACGCGTCACGCTCATACCTTCTCTGCTTGATCGACGACACAGCGATTGATCATTGGTTTCAATCTCAATCCGAAACTCCTTTCCGAGCAGACAGCCAGAAGTATTAAAAAAAAAAAAAACAAAAAAAACAATCAAGACTCTAGTCCTGTAAATATCCTGTAGAAGAGAGATAGAGGGAAAAAAAAAGAAGCAAATATCATCGGTCAAATAGAGGAAAAGACGTGTGACGAGAGAAGTTCGGGGAATTTTCAAAACGCACGTTTGTGCGCGTGTTGAACGATTATCGGCGACAATCGCAAATGTACGGCAGTTGGAGAAAGAGGAGAAACGGTGTATAACTCTGAGTTATTGCTGAAGATCTACTTTCACTCTTTTAAAGAGAGAATATATAAAGAGAGAAATAACAAATTGTTTTGTATAAAAAAAAGATTATGAAAACAAATCTTTTAATTTATATTTTATGGAGTTTTCTTTTGGATTTTTGAAGAATATTCTACGTGATGTTAATTAATTACTTTTTAATACGTGTGCAAAATCGTGTGCGACGGGTATATTAGCGAACAGACGTGTCTGGCGCTTTTTCTGTTTTCACGTACGGATATGTGAATCGAAACCGTGACTCGCGCGTGTGTCGTTGATTCTGCATTTCGCGCCCTCGGATCAACCGCGATGCTTTAATTACGAGCGCTTGTAGTCCTTTGTTGTGCGGCTCAAAGGTTAAATACAACCGGAACTAATGGGCGAGAAAACCCGTGTATCGATCTCGGTGCTCGAAATGCCGGCGTACATTACAAACTTTCCGCCGAGTCACGGGTTTTGATTTCTTCGCAAGCAGGGATTTGAGAAAGTACACGGTCAAATCCGTGCGTTAACGATGTGATGTTAATTAAAATCCCCGGGTTTTTCGATCAAGAACCTCCATCAGAAGAAGAAGAACCGAACCGCAGGAAAACTCTTTTGAGGTAATCGGACGGCGGTTTTTGGTTTTTTCGCCGAGAGCTCGAAGTGGACACATTGTGTGCTTGAGTTTTCTGGGTATATCCGACAATATATTTATAATTAAAAAACTGTAAACGGTCTAGTTACGCATACTCGTGTATGTAGCTCACTCAATAGCATTTGTTCGTGCTGTCGTAGGATAATGATCGAGAAAGAGAGGAAGAAAAGGATATACGCATGCGCGCGTGTGTTGTTGCACCGTGTGTGTGTGTGTGTACGCGTGTGGATGCGCGCAGACAATTCGTCAGAAATTCCATCGCAAACGAAACTGAACGAACTTCCATTCGTGCGCCGCTTGTTTTGGCGCCAGCTGTATTTTTTGAAAAAAAAAAAGAAAAAAAAACTTCCGTTGCGCGATTTTTATATAAAAATTTTATTTTACACTTTATAGAGTGGTTTTACGCCGAGCGCTCTCAAATGTAAGCCGCGTTACATTTTACATTTCATATAAATTCTTTTCATATAAATTCTTTTTAGAAGACCGGGCGTCATTACGAGCGACGCTGTGAGCGACGATATGGAAGACGAAGACAAGCGTGTGTGTGTGTGCCAAAAAGTAGGACAAATTCTCTTTACCCGGATTATGGGGCGGAGACGGAGTTCGTATATGTGCTTTTTTCTCTTTTTTTTCTGCGTGTATCCCAGCTCATCTTGCTGTTCCATTTCGCAGAGAGTTGGACGTGGACATTTAATATCTCGCCGAGACGCTAAAATTGCTTTAATCGCAGAGAGATTTCGCGGAGATGATTTCGTTCGACGATGTCTCAAGAGATCGAACTGTGGGATTAAATGGGTTAAGTGCGTGCGGAGAAACTTACACGCGAGATACACAACAAAACTTTGTGTGTAAGCAAACTCGCGAGATCGTCGTTAAGACGTTCCTGCTCGACGGAAGAACTTGAGAAGAAATTTGTTTTGTGTACGTTTTAGTTTAAACGTTAAGATGTGTTTTTTTTTTTCCTATTGAATTTTTACAAAAATCGAATTGATTTTTATCAAGTCCGAGCAAAATGTATGTGATTCGGACGAATTGCTACGCGTCTGCGGATTAAAGACGGCTCAAGGTCGGAAATTGACGACGCGACTCGCGTCGCTTCTCGTTTGGTGCATCCTTCCCCTGAGTAAGCGAAAAGTGCGTTGCGCTTTCTCGCGCTGCATGTCGACCGGTTACGTACATAAGAGAGAGTGATATATGTTTCTCCTTGTTTTTTTTTTTTTTTTCGTTTTATTTTAGACAAATTGTGATAGAAACGCGTAGGCACGTAAGCCATAAGATCGAATCAAGTGATTATGCTAATTGCGATTTTAATTCTTACTTACACGGGAGGCTGGTAAGCGGGCAAGTTCGCAACGTGGAATTTGCCATTTTTCTCGCTGTTCGATCAATCGTCGATATATCAGTTTTGAAATTAGAAAAAAAAAAAAAATGAAAACTTAATTGCTGTTATTAGTAATCGCGACATTGCGTACACAGATCATTGGTTGCGAAATCAATTGTTCCGAGAATGAACAACAGATTCGCGCGGACGATTGACCCGCGCGTAATTAGCCTAATTGCACATTTGTGATAACACAAGAGCGGGCGAGATTTATGGAGCTGTCCGTTCAACGCTTGCCCGTCTACAGGCCTCGCGTTAAATTTTAGAAACGTAAGCGTGCGATCTGTAGATGTATCGTCTTGTCGAGTCGAGCTTTTCGAGAAGAAGATGTGAGCCGCGCGGCACTCGCGATACATCCACGATGTTACATACCTATACATATATATATATATATATAAATATATATAAGCTAGGAAATAATTTACGACACATCAGGATGAGTTTTTATATAGCTGTTGATTATATAAAGAGGCTGATTAAGTTTAGAGATATCGTTCCAGTGTACTCGATACATTTGATATAAACGCAGTTATAAAAAGAAAACAAAGTATCCGTAGAAAGAGAGACACGCGTTATCATGTAATACATATTATATCATTATTATTATTATTATAATTATATACTTTAAGATAAAAAGAGATCCGACGCGATTCTGTCCCGTTTCTCGTTGAGCGCGACGTCGCACGAGTGAAGGTTAAAATGAAATATAAAATTCGGATAATAACGGACACACACAAAAAAATCTGTTTTGTTCCTGAAACTAAAATAAACGATTGTACATTTGACAGGTCGGAGAAAACATTCCAGCTCCGTGTAATATTTTTTATCTCAATAATGTCTGGCCACATTTACGATATTATCGCGGCAATCAGCCAGTAACTTCGTCCTTTTTGTGATAGTTGAAAATTATTTAGGATTTATTAAATTTAACCGGCGGTTAAATTGGTGACTTCCATTTGCGCGCAGAAACAAATCCTTTTAGATATTTATTTTAAAAGAAACATTTTGATTGAGAAGATTGAGCGAATAATTTCACACATGCGGCGAAAATGCAAAACGTTTCTACGTTTTCCCTAGGAAAATGTCGACAAAAAAAATATGGAAAAAATTCGTCAATCCGTGCGGAAATCAATACGCAGATTTGACGTCGAACGAGAGTTCAATTTCGTAAAACCGCGGGCCTGCGGATTTTACGTTCGACCATTACACGGTTGTCGATCGACAGCGCGCGCGGTGCACTTTTATTACGGCTTGCTACGCCGATAATAAAGGGAGGCAGTTATGGCCTATATAGAGAGAAAGAGATAGAGAGAAGGATTACAAAGGAGAAACACAAAAATAGCAAAAATACAACTCCGCGCATAACTTCGGTTTCATTGTGTAACGGCGTGGTATCAAAATATCAAACTGCCAAAGCGACATGTGTGTAACAGAGAAAATCCAAAACCTCTGTAAATAATGTATATCTTGTGTTTGATTTTTTTTTTTCGGGCGGGACTCTGTTTGCTCGGATTTCAATTGTCTGATCGAATGTTGCACAGATATCGTTCGCCTGCCTGCAGTGTCTGGTTTGTACAGACAACATATTGCGCAGAAGCATGTATTCCCTATAATAATCATTGCCCAAATCTCATACTTGGCTACACGTCGTACAAAACACTATATACGTATATTAACATAGATGACCTTATTGCGCAGAAACATGTAATTTTTTCGAGCTTGTCGAATCTTGCCGATTTCGCCCTCCCATAAACAAAACTTGAGAGTGTGGGAAGTATCAAGTCGGCCATGTGCGGAAGTGTGGAATCTTGCGTGTGACGGAATTTCTGTGCAACGCGCAGCCGACCTGCGAGATCTGTGCAATGAACAGAGGCAAATCGGCAATCCGCGCAATATATTTTACCAACGGGATCTGTGCGACTGATAATTCTGGCAAACGGAATTCTCTTTCGGGATGATGATTCGGCCGCAAATGGAAGCAAGCGCTCCGAAAAATAGTTGGTTGTGACGGGCGTCGCGAGAGATCGAACGCGAACGGGAGAACACGAATCTCTCCCCTCTGCAGACATATAAAGAATATTTTTAAGTAAGCTAATCCATTATTATTGCGATCGTTACGGCTGAAGATTGATATCATCGTTATCCACTAATTCATCACGCTATCCGTCGCTACGTCATCGTGTGTGCGAATTCACGATGACGCGGTAATCGCGGCTCTATACTCTATGTCGATACCCCTACACCCTAACTGTAATAATTAACAGCGATCTACACTATATAACGAGAGAGTTGAGAAATTCCAGTAATAATAAAAATCACACTTCATGTTCTTCATTCTCCCGAGCGACTTGCGTCGCTCCCTCGCAAATCCTTGCGCGGGGACGAATCGAGAGGAGGTATCAATGTCCCAACAACATTCCTGTAGGGGAATAAAACACTAATTAATGTTACATCTTTGAATTGTTAGATACGCGTGTATTTTAGAACAAAATTTTAAATTTAGATCATTTTAAGATATGTTTTATTTCTCTAAACAAAAAAATAATTTCTTAATATTTTTATTCCAGTAAGAAGACGTGAATTTTTTAAATATCGTACGTTACGTTGAAACGTAATATAATAAATGTCTGCCGCAACACCATCGAATCATTCTTGCTCTCTGAATCGTCCTCGTATATAGTTTCTGCGATCGACACAAACCTCGATATAAGACGTGATTTCCCCGGACCCACACATGTCGCGACACACGGTCTGTCTGTTTCACCATGGATTTTATACGTGCACTTTCCGCGAGAAAAAGATGAAATTACAAACTGAATTTACTTGTTGTCGTATCGATTAATTGTCGTTTCTCTTTTCGGCAAAAGCGCCGCTGATTCGGTCGCAATTTTTGTCAGAGAGACTCGGCATTCGATCGATCGCGACCATAAAAACTACAAAAGAAAAAGAAAAAACAGAAACGACCACTTCCTCGTCCTTGCGTGCGTATACACGCAATTGCGTATACACCCCGTATTTAGGATGTAATCCACAAAAAAATTGTAACGTTGTCTCCCCAGACACACACTCACACACACATCTCTATTTATTTGTACATTATTTTACGAAATAAATCACATCTTTTGCATCCTCAAAATCGTTGCGTTCTTCTTCCTGCGTCACGTTCTTCCGGACTAAAACTCAGGAGACAGGCGCGCAAGTCGCAAGAGCGTCGCAAGGTACGTAATATATATATATATATATATTTTTTTTTATTGTCCTTTTATAACGTGTACAATCAACAACAGTGGTTTTTTTTTCTTCTTTCGTACATTGTAACTCGTGCGTTGTACGACCAATTGGTTTCGTTAAAGGACATAGAAGTTTTTCGATTAGCATATAAATAATCGAGTGAGAATATAGATACAGCATTGATTATAACATTAACTTACAATAATGAGATGCGTCCTGCACCAGACGACGATTCTCGGTGAGAAGTAGCGTATTTTTTGACAGCTGAGTGAGAGGTAAACACACGAAAGAGTTTTACGGAACAACTGTACTTCAACATCGTACAACAAGTAGAGAAATAGCCGTTTACTCACGTGGAGGAGATAGTAAGTATGTATATATATATATATAGAGGATCGAGAATGCACATTTAATATATAATTATACGTATTAACGTTAGGTACATTTTTGTTAATACTCTTCGCACGCGTTTAATAAGTACGCATCACAGATATGTCGTTGTTCGTGGAACGAAAAGAGAACTCAAAAATGTGTATAATCGCGAACGAAACGCACGCAAGAGTTGACATCTCATCGGTGTGAACAGAAATCGAAAGGAACTATCGAACGTATTTGTGTTTGGCACCAACAAAACGCGACGATAAATTTTATTCGGGGACTAATACGATATAGACACAATCAGAGATGCCAGATCGCGCCGGACAGCATCGAGAGTATCGAAGCGGGGTATCCCCACCGCCTTCGATACTCTCGATGCTGTCCGGCGCGATCTGGCATCTCTGGACACAATATGTCATAAAGTAGAACGAAACGTCGTAAAATCTCTCGATGGTGATCTGCTATTACAATTGTGTGTATATATATATGTATAATATATTATACGTATCGACTCCGGGCTCTCCGCAATACTGCTTATGTCGTATAACGAACGTGAACGACGAAGGCAAAATTGTACGCATCGGCTGGCAACAACCTTAACGAAGGTGTGTATCATACAACTATACAACTTTGCTATCTACGGTAGTAGAGTATCGATGATAATAATAATGAACGAGAACTGTAACGTGGGCTTTTGGGAGTGGATGTATTTTTAAATGTTTTGTTTCTCTTCTCGCAAGAGCGACTTAAAAAAATGATATTACGGAATCAGTTACGGAAAAAAAGAATCGTAATTGTATTTTTGTGTATTCTTGTTCTTTTGTATTTTGCCGAGCATCGAGTATGCCTACAAATATCGAATATACTTGTACACGCGCATACGTAATGCAGTGTCTTGTCTCTGATAAAAATAGGAAAATTTGGTTGTTGTATTGGTCCGTGTCTTTTTTTTTTTTTTTTTTTAGTGTAATACACACAAAGATCAAAGAATTAAATTCGCGTTTAAGGGGATGCCGAAGCGACAAGTCAAACTCGGATTTGACAGCCGCTGAGCCGCTACCGCTGTCCAGTAAGTAGCGCTCTCTAGTCGGAAAAGAATAGATGACATAATAAAGACAAGGTTAAACATATGTGTCTTTCAGAAAATGACTTTGAAATTTGTAAGAAACAAGAGTTTCGAAAACTAGAATTAGTACGGTTTTAGCAGAACCGCTGGAAAGACACATATGTCTAACCCTATCTCTATTATATCATCCATTCTTTTTGGTCCAACTAGAAGGCGCTTACTTACTTGGACAGCGTAGCGGCTGAGCGGCTGTCAAATCTGAGTTTGACTTGTCGCTTCAGCATCCTCTCAACGGCAAACGTCGTACGAAATTATATGATTGTTTTGTATTGTGATATGTTGTCCAATGATTCGGAATATTTTAAAAACATCAACGTGGCAGTACAATACATGGTTTTCCGGATAACAAGTTGTGACAAATCGGTGGTTTTTTTTTTTTTTTATTCTATCTCGCTATCGTAGTATACTGATACAGAGGATGTAATCAAAATCCGTGTTTTATTTTTATGGTTATCTTCTTTCGCTCCAATAACACTACACATTACAATAGAATTTTTAATAATGTAATATTTTACGTTTACGTTACAAGAATTCCTGAGAAGATTTTGAGCTCGTACCGCGTTAGTCATTTGTTTACCGACGTTTCGTGAATATTTCAGTTTCCTTGATAGCAGTCCACTTGACACTGATTTTGAACTCTAACGAAGTGAATTAAAATGTTCACGAAACGTCGTATTAAATATTCCTGAAAATTTGTGTCATTTTATATCGACGTTTCGCGGACATTTATACTCCACCAGGGATTGCTTCATCAAGAGCAGCTTGATTTCTGGTAAGTGAATTGAAATGTCCACAAAACGTCGGTATAAAAATGACAAATTGTTCTCTTTTCTAAATCTTTCTTTGGCACTTCCCACTTATTTTTGAATGGTTGTACAAAAGTTGTAATTTTTCAGGAGACGATCTTTTTTGAAATTTATGTTTATATAGTGTTTGTTAATCCATTCTATGTGTACACTTGCAAGTGTCATGGGAGCGTTTTCTCGAAGCTTACGCATATATATGCATATAACTGTCGCCCACGTTACATAAATAACAATTGAACGAAACACGCTAGTTGTTTGACTATATTATACATACTCTATATATGTATAGACATACATATATATCTGTACGTGTATGTGTATTTATATACGTATATGTGTGTGTGTGTATATATATATATATATATATGGAATGTGCTACACCGAACTTGCTAAAAGTGCTAACTAACACATAAACACGCCTCATCGCGCGCGCTAAATTTACAATTTTTCCTTCGGAAAACTGTTGTTCTCGCAAACCATGTGATAATAAACCGCGATAATAGGTCCGTTAGCGGATTTTTTTTCGTTTATGATTTCTCGATATTAGATCCCTAAACATTTTACGAAATAATCGTCGTAACTCTCATTTTCCGGAAAAAATATTAGTAGGAAAAAACAAAAAACACAAAATTCAAAGAAACATTCAAATATTAATTTAATCCTCCATCTGCAATGTGTTGTTTTACTAACGCCGTTTGCACAACCGAATCTGAGAAACCTAGATCTAGATTTTCTTACTGTTGTAGGCTTTAAAAAACTCTTAGAAAATTCTGAGACACTTTATACGATTTTTACTGAAATATAGAAGCGACACTTAAGCGAAATATTAAAATCTTTTTGCAAGAAAAATAAAAATTCGAAGGTAAATGCGAAGGAAAAATCGGGCTTTTCTTTGGGGACTGAAATTTCCATTATGCAGACGGAGGGATTAAGTTTTAAAAGAGTAAAGTTTTTTTGTTAAAATTTACACACACGTAAATTTTAACATTGTAGATCAAACGATATTTTTCTAATCACGATTAATGATCGAAAATTACGCAACCGACAAAAGATATGTTGTAAAAAAAACAAAAAAAAAAAAAACAAAAAAAAATACGCGTACAGTTTTCTCGCTCGAGCGCAGTTCGTAAGTTTGTTTCTATGTTTTTGTACTTGAGTCACCGCGCAAAACAAGCGGTTAAATTTTTTTTGATGGTCGCCTCTCAGTATATCATTATACAGTGTATCATAGATTGTAAAATCTTGCGAGTTTTCGGAAATCAAAGCGTTCTTACATGTACAGTCAAACTAGATAATAAGATAATTCTGGTTACAATTAGATTTACAAATAAAATGCAAGAAAAAATTAAAAACTGCGCAATTATATTGGATTGTTCGGAAAGTACGTAGCGTTTTTGAACGACATTTAAAGGTTTATTTTACTAAATAGTATAATTTAGTTTGTGTAAATGTATGGTGTGTTGTTTGATGTTTTTAACGTTTGCACGCGATGTCTCGTGTACATGTTTCGGACATGTTGCCGATTTACAGAAACGCTATCTACTGAAAATCGTCACACAAACTTTCCGAACAACAATATATTAAGATGTTGTCCGACAACAGACTTTCATAAATAAAGAAATAAACTTTTGAACATGTAAGCATACACATGAACACTCTTGTATGTAATTTTTAACATTACTTACTTTGTGTTTTCTCTAAACGTTGAAAATACTCTATCGGGGGCGTAAAATATTTAGATTGTTTGTATCTGCTTTCATGTTTAAAAACAAAAACAATTCTTTTCTTCGCACACATCCTCTTTAGTTTAAGTCAAATATACACCATTTACCGCGGATAAGCCGCCGAATAACTTGTCACGCGAGTAAATGGAAATATCCAGTTTGTGCGCCGTTAAAATTAAGTGATCGCCGCCGATCCCGCAGACGTCGAGCCACAGGTGTGTCCGATCGCGGATCCGCGAGCTCGAGAGATCTTCAAACGGACGTCCGATTGCAACTTTAGTCATAATTCTCGGACTCCTGCTGCACCAGTTTGAACCGGCGCGGACTCTTCACGTACATGGAGCCGTGTCCTTCCAGAGAGAGACGACCCTTTCGCTGAAGGTATTTGATGATGTAGCGAGCGACCAACTGCTGCGGTCGCATTTGCCACTCCTCGAGAACCTCTTTGGGCGCCAGAACCTTCGCAGATCAGGGATGAGCAATTAGACACGCGATCGATAAAATCAATATTAGTTCAATAAAGAATCAGTCTGTGAACACATTTGCGAGGTTTTGTATGCGAGATCGTGCTTTTCAACCGAGTTTAATATACGTGAGATTTGCTATGACGTTATTACGTTGCAGGAATCCTTAGAGGATTGACACAACGAAGACCCGGAGGCGTGTTGCATAGCGGTGATCCCCGCTATTTACGACGTAACATAAAGCAACTCGGATTACGCGCGTGCTCGGTGCCGAACGTACGTAGATTAGATATACCTGGTCGCCTTTGAGTCTATCCAATAGAGTTACGCACACCACTGCCGACTGTATTCCGGCGTGATGCGTCAGCGCGGCGAAGCAGATGCTCTCCATCTCAATGTTTACCACGCCAGCTTTCTGCAGCTTGGTGAGATAATCCATCTTGTCGGCCTCTGTGAATTCGCAGAACGCGCCGTCCAGGCGGCCCTGGCCCTCGTAGAAGTCGTTGGAGCACATGGTCTTGCCGATCACGGTGTCGTAAGGATCGTCACGGTGCGCCAGGGCCCTCAGATCGCGAGCTAGCTGCCGATCCAGTTTGGCCGGCCTGCGGATCGGCTTTCCGAGCACTATCTGCAACGTTTGCAAAAATAAAAATTGAAAACGAAAATGACGATTAAAAAAAAAAAAATTTGTGGCGAGTGAGTAATTGCCAAAAATTGGAATATAAAAAAGTTTTAGTGTTTTAAACCTTTCATTCTTAAGTTTTCTGACATTATATCGTTAAGTCTCTAAAAAACATGAACTTTTTTTTAGAAATCTAAACATTTTAGACAGCTTTATTAAAGTCCACAAAGATACATTCGATTATGGCTCGAACAGAAATGTAATTATAAAATTAATTGCTTTTTGTGATGCATCATATGCCTTTAAAGTAGAATCAGATAAAATTTCACTAATTAACTCAGTGACAGACAATTTCAGTCAATTGATTCGAAAAAATATCTCTCCTCTTGAAGTGAGTAAAAAGTTCACTGATTCAGTAACAGATTAATTCCACTAGAAATCAGTTAAAATTTCGCCGATTGATTTAGTGATAAACAGTTTCATTGGAAATCAATGACAATTAATGAATTCTACTAATTCAATAACAAGCAATTTCGTTAGTGAGTTAGTAGGCGTGTTCAGAAAAAGAAACTACTTTGCAGTTGTGTTTCTTTTTTTCTCCTGGACTCGCATTGCTCTACTGTTAGAGCGACTAATAACGTGCATAAGTTTATACAGTGAAAAGAAATGTGTTACAAACTCTGAATACTGTTCTAATGTGCCGCAAAACGAAAACACACATTTGCAAAGTACATAATTACTGCTATTAACCTTAATCCTCTTTAAACTCCCGAACTATTATCCGAGCGATGTGTTTGAAAATGAGATTCGATCTTTTGGTATATTTTTTTTAAAAAAAGAAACAATAAAAACAATATGAAAAAAACGAATAGTATAAAAAAATTTACTGTGCGGAAAGTAAAACATAAAAACTGCTTGTAACACATGTTAGTTCAGACGAGTAGACAATTATGCGCAAGAATGTTTGCAAACCACCACGGTGGACTGTAGCTTTAAGGTCTATTTTAATTATTGGAATTAGTTCCCAGAAGCTTTTTTAATCAATTACTAACCAGTTCCATGTAGGATTTCATCGATTCGTCCACGGCTTCTTCCGAAATGACGACCGTGCCGCCTTCGTAGCCAATACCGCCGCAGGTGCCGATCCTGAAGAAAATCGGATCCTTGACTTTCGCGTGGTACATTAGCTTGATAATTTCGTGGAGCAAGATGCTGACCGAGGGTACGCCCATTCCGTGCTAAAACGAAACAAATTTTTATTTTTATTGTATGACATGATGTTTCATAATTTTGCTCGCTCGGCATTATTACGATCTTTTACGCGCTGACTGACGTAGTTTCTGATGAACGTATCTGTCGCGCGCGCGATATTCAATTATATCTGCGAGTAAAATCGGTCACGGCTTGCGTGAATTGCGAGATAACAACTTTCATTACGAACGCGTTTATCTCATTATAGCGAGCAGACACGAGTCGCGCGTTTACGCAAATTTGCTCGAAACGCTATAAACGACGTCCCGTCGCCAATTGATCGCCAGGTTTTCTTAATTAATTACAAAGTGTGAATTTTTTTGCAGTATCGCGAGACGAGGGGAAAAAAAAAAACTTGTTCTCTGTGACGATAAAACGTTGTCACTACGGCGTGATAAAAAAATGTATAAATAGCGAGACTCACGCTGATGGAGAGAACGGGGCCAACTTTGTACATCGAGTAGCGGTAAGAGTTCTTGGTGATGTCGAGAAGAGTCGTTCCGACCGGCAACTTGTGACCTATCTCCTTCATAATGAAGTTTGCAAAGTTTTCCATTCTTTTCGGCGTCCCGCCCATACAGACAAACTGCAAAAGAAGAATCTGTGATTGAGAGAAAGATCACGTTTTGTGTCGTTAGCGCAAGTGATAATCGCGATCGACACAAAAAAAAAAGAGAGGAAGTGAAACGATATTGGGATGATGAAACGACATCCTTCGCGTCTCAAGACGCGTTTTATAATTTATCTGAAATGTCAGAGATCATCAATTGCAATAACAAAACTAAACGAGCGGGAAGCGGCTGGTGCGCTTTATCGAAAAAACGTTTTGTGGATATCAGCGATTTTATCATTGCCACTATCACGAGCACGTTGCATGCCATTGTCTAGTCTCGTGCGTGATGATTGTGCATGTTCCGGTTTTTCGATTCAGATGGGAAGTGTCGAAGGATAAGAACGCATTGATTAATCAATTGTTGATAAATGATAAAAAAAAAAAAAAANAAAAAAAAAAAAAAAAAAAAAAAAAAACAACAACAACAACAAACGATCACGGAAATGTATAAATCGCTCGGAAGAAACAAGTCTGATATTCCAAGATGCTAAAAGGTTAATAGATTACTATATTACTATATTAATATATTACTATATTAATATATATTAATATGTTATTAACATGTTAAAATGAAAATGAAAGTTATTTCGGGCAAATGTAAAAATGTAAAGATGTAAAGATGTAAAGAATGTAAAATGTAAAAAAATGTAAAGTAACCGGAAGCCATCCAAAGCCGAAAGGCAAGGATTAAGTTTAATAAATAAAAAAATAACAAGTCTGATATTTATACGTAATGTTTAGTTTTGTTTACACACTGTTTTAGCAAGTTGACGCGTAACGCAACACACGCGTATTAAAAAGTAGAGCGAATATTTTTTTCTTTTTAATGATCGTCAAAAAATCGTCGAGACGAAAAATGAGACATCAGGTACCGTCAGTCCGCTGCGGCGTCGACACATTTACGAAGTCGAGCTGTCAAAATGATCGAAAGTACGGAAATATTGATACGAAAAAAACAAAACATTGTGTTGATGAAGCCGAGTTTTTGTTGTTATACAAGAGTTGTGTAACAATAATAAACACATAAAACTGATTATTGTGTAACTACAATAAACAGAAAACTAATTTATCGTATTGACTTAAAAGGTCCTCGCAACATCGACACGCAACACAATCTATCGGCAAAAAAATTCGCGACTCTATCGCGACGTTCGAATACTTTTACGATAGACTGTAGAACCGTAACCGGTTTGAGAAGAGCGATCTCTATTCAAGCAAAAATTGGGATATACAAACTTGCTGTCAAGGATTACCGCAAAAGTTGGTGTGCAAATATTTTATACTCCACCTTGACGTCGCCGAACATCTCAACAAGATCATGGGAGCCGCTGCCGAGAGCGAGGTGATACAGTATGTCTTGATCCATGAGCTCGATGTTGGGATTTCGCAGTCGTACCGAGCCATCGATGTACCTGCAAGGATGATAACGATCGAGCTTTGTCATAAAAATTGCGAAACATTCAATGCGCGCGTTTTGCGAAAATATTACGAGTAACGAGCGAGGTCTGCTTGTCGTGCACCGATGACCTTTGATAACAACGATGTCACGAACTTTATTTACCGGCGGGCGACACCCCGTTAATTGTGTCAGCCTCGAATATTGACTTCGTTAATGCGCGCTCTCGTCCAAACCCAATCAATCCCCCAGTTGTCGACAGACATTCGCACGTCGTAATTAAGTCATCATCGTTCATTGGCCTAATACTATTTTGCTTCTGACTTCGCGGTAATCGATGCGCGATATTACTGCAAAAAAAATAATTTATATACAGAATGTCCGGCACTATAACCCACAAAATATCAAGATTCTAAGTTATGATTATTCAAGTCTACTTTGACTAATAATTATAATACTCTTCGACCGTAGATAAAAAAAATCTATGAGAACTGTACTGGGTCTGTAAGACCCACGCAACGGAAAACCACTCGATTAATTTTCCCATGAGAGCACCTCTATGAAGAATAAAATCATTTGAAAAAATGAGGTGTCACCACATCTTCTCGGAGGATTATAGGACGGAGGAGAGGAGGAAGTATGAAACTCTTGACAAATATATATATATCATTGGATTGGCCAATAAGTAATGTGGATGAACATAACCGAGTTGATGCAAATGGTTCTCTCATCGGGTTCCGATATTCCTGATACTTCAGCAATCTCTTGTGCGGATTATTTTCAATAATCTTGTGTTTCAAAAACAATAGAAACTACGCCCTATGGAAAAATCGGACATCATTTATTGGTCAACCCAATATATCGAGTATATATATATATATATATATATCAAATATTTGTGATTCTCTTTCTGTGAGATTCTCCTTAAAATATTATCAAATCGCGGGACTTGCTCAAGCCGTCTCTTTTACCATTGGACAAAAATCGAAGGGTAAACACAAATGTAATCTACTGTTGTAACGTCGTGTTATCAGCGATTACAACTGTGATTAGTTTCACGTTCCGTTATTGCATTACGCGATGTGTTCGATCCTCGGAAAGAATTCTTCACTCTCTTTTGACGCGATCTTCTTCGTCTTCCCGAGAAAGGTCTCCCTTTGCATTATCTTTCTTTTGTAATGTATCATGGCACGTTTCTCATTATTCTTCCCTCTCGGTCTTCGTTTGCAAACTCGATGGAGGAAACTATGTTTCGCGTGAATAATGTCAGGAATGCGAAAATACACGGTCTGCGGTCTGCCGTGAAGTTGCGCAGCTCGCAACGTTGTCGTTTCCGTTTCTTCGCAAATGCGCATCCTTATCGCAGACCAGGCGTTGTTACAAAATATATATTTCTTCCTTTTTACAGTAATTTTTTATATTGGAGATAAGAAAAGTACTAAACATTGTGTGTGTGTGTGTGGGAGCTGTACGTGTCATACGCGATAATGTACTTTAAAATAAATCGTATAAGAAACTCTAAATTTACATTTAAAATTTACATTTAAAACAGTTTATTGAGAATAAAATTGCGGAATAGAACGTGATGAAAGATTTTTCAAATTTTAATCATTTTTTCGAAATACGAGGGCGATTTGAAAAGTTTAGCTGGCGGGCCTAAGTAAAAAAAGCAACATTTTTAGGACTAATTTGGATTTATTTCTCAACGCAGTCTTCATTTAACTTGATACACAACTTTGCCCGAAAAAATTATATTCTCGTAAGTAGAAGATTTTATACTTAAAAAATCTTAAAAATTTTAGATGATATTCTTCTGAAATTAAGAATATATTCTTTATTTGAGAATATATTCTTAATTTAAGAATATAGTCTTTTTCGATAGTGAGATATATATTGTATGTTTTTCTATAGAGGCTTTTTATATTCTAATCAGTATATATTCTTATCAATATTACTATTTAGAGGATTTTCCTCTTAAAATAAGAAACTCTTCTTGGCGCCTATTTTAGTATAAAATATACTTCAAGTAAGTGGGATATCCTCAAAACAAGAATACCATTTCTTCGGTGCAACAATGTTTTAGAGACGTTTAGAAGAACGATTTTGTTCTCAGATATGTACGGCATCGATTACCTCACACTATCGAAAATCCTTCGATTTTTTGAGGTTTGGGAACAGATGGAAGTCGCACGGGGAGCTAAATCAGTTTTTATTTTGGTTGAAAGTAAATGTTTCAAAAAAAAAACTAAAACTATTTTTATCACTGCGCAAATTTCCAAGTTTTCTGTTGCTTTGCAAATGTATAAAGCGCAGTGTTGCCAATTTTTAGTAGGATTCTTAGTTTTTAAATAAGCTGTTAAGAGAATTACGTCAACACGTATGCACGTAGGAAGTTTAGTAGTTTTTAACTTTGGGCTTATACACACACATACGCCATCTCCGAGCCCGAGCTCGAGTGTTTGGTAGGATTTAACAGGATTTCAAACACACACTCGTAGGAAACGCTCGCAACGAGTTGGCAACACTGTTGAAGCGGTTGCTTTGGCGGAGATAATCGTACAAATAGCGTATTAACTTTAAACTTTAAACTGAAATCAATAAAAGATGAGAGCTCGAAACACCATTAAAATATTAAACATAATTATATATCCAACTTATTCGCGCTTGTCTCTCTGTGTGAGGTCCGAAATTTTTCGAAAAGTTTTCGTAGTCCTCGGTTTCGTGTATCGCGCAATCTGCGCTAATTCTCTTGCGCGAAAGTAATCCAATTTGGATTTAAACGGCTAAAAGTAATTAAAGACGAACGTAATATAAATGTCGGGGAAAGAGCTTCGGAGAATCAGAGATGCTCGGTGTCCTCTCCGGCCAATTCCGTAAGTAAAATCGATTCTTGCGGTCAGTCATGTTCGTTTTCGAAGAGCCTTGTCTAACAGATTCTCTCTTGTAAGAAAGGTATTTAACAAAGATGTCGTACTACTTGATCCTTTTGTCATTCGTTTTTGCTCGGCAGATTTACTCGGAGCAAATACGATAGTTCAATTCTACGGAAATGGAATTCGTTCGAGCGCGCTCGAACAGAAAGAGATTTTTCAGGCATCTATTTGCATATTGTTGCATCAGGGTAACGGATAAAACAAAACGACACCGTATATTAATAAATATCTGCATTGAGAGATTGTGACTTTAATAATCTTAATTTCTGCGAGTCGCGAGACATAATTATCGAAAATTCCGTTAACGAAAGAGCAGCAGATATCTTTTTAATGACAGCTGTTAAAAAGTTATTTCAGAATTAACAAGCAAAAAAGAGGAAGGCCTTGAAACGCTCTCGGTATCAACATTATTACTCAGTATGTAAATTGATACTTTTTGATACTCTTTTGAGTATTGCTTTTTTTTATTTATTTTACTTTTTTTATTTATTATTAAACAATGTTTAAGTGTGTGTATAAAAACTATACTAGTAAATATGAAAATATGTAAAAACAAATATAAAAAATATAAAATATAAAAAATAAAGTGTAATACGTATAATAATTAAAAAATAAAAAAAAGTATACGTATTAAAAAAACAAAAGATAATTTTTAAAATATAAAATATATTCTTGATTAATAAAAAGGAGCTATGCCAGACGTTTGCCAGATGTATTGTATTAAATATTTTCAAGTCTATATTATTTCCCATGGTTTCGGCTTTATTTTGAAGTCATCCTCAGGGGACTTGAATTGAATATCGTTCACCACACAGTTATAACATGTCAAAAAGATTAACAAAAGAACATGTCAGTATAAAAAATAGTCATTATAATTAGTCATTGTAATTAGTCATTGTAATTAGTCAGTATAAAATAGTCATTGTAAGATAAACTGTGACAGTCTCAATTTCATCTTACGTGACATAAACACAGTTTCAATTTTATCTTACAATAACTATTTTATACTGACATTGTTCTTTTGTTAATCTTTTTGACATGTTATAATTGTGTAGTAAACGATATTCAATTTAAGTCCCCTGAAAATGACTTCAAAATAAAGTTGAAACCTTGGGAAATAATATAGACTTGTGAAAATATTTAATATATATATATGTGTGCGTGTGTACACATATATAATTGAATTCACGTTTTTCACGTGAGTTTTTTGAATTGTAATTACAATTATTATAATCATATAGGATGCTAAATTTTGCATCTCGCATATGAAGAGCCCTGAATATCCCCCCAAATTAATTTAAAACGTGAATTCGATTACATATGTGTACACACGCACATATATATATAGACATATTTCCTGCATAACGTCTAGCGAACGGCTCTTAAACGACCAATAATATTTATTAGTTTAAAAATATTTAATGCACAATACACCTGGCAAACGTGTGTGTTCCGGCATAGCCCCTTTTTATTAATCAAGCAAGAATTTTAATCCACCGGACCAGAGGATTCTCTAACACTTTTATCTTATTATCTAAAGTCGAAAGGTTTTGGAACAAAAACCGATCATATAAAAATAAATTTTTTATTGCACAACATCCTGCACTGGCTCTATATAGCCGTTGATTTAGAATATTACTTTTATCTTATTTATAAAATATATGTAAAGAAATACATAATTTTAAGAAAATACTCTTATCAAAAACATATGAAAGTTTCGTCTTATATACCAAAGAATAATTTCAGCAAATTATTTAATGGTGTGAAGAAATTGATAAATGGAGAAACATCACGCAGATAATAATTCACTTCATGTTTTTATAAGATACTTATCTTTCAACTAAACTAACAAACGCTTCCACCGACATGATATCTATATAAAAATATGATATAAGTATCTGACACAGTTAAACACACACACACACACACATTTTCTTTTTTTTTTAAAAGATGAGACTGTTACGTTCGAGATTACTTCTTTAATTCATCAATTTAAAAACGTATCTAGAAGTCGGCATTTCTTGCAAAAGTTGAAGTTAATGGAATTGGTGAGGTATAATTTAGTTTTGCGCTCCGTTCCAACGGAGAGAAGAAATCGAAATAAAGATCTCTCTCTAGTATCCATTTACCTATTTACTTGACCTATAAAATTCATTTAAAAATTCATTATTAAAATTCATTTTGCGTCGCGTGCTTATACCGGATTCCGAGTGACGTCTTTCAGGTTTTTCCGCGACAAAAACCAAACAATCGCCCATACCTAACCGAACTGGCGCATTCTCTGGTCTCCTTGATCTTGTTCCCATCTGGCTGCGATTTTGGCGAACAAACGTGTTCCTCCGACTCGTCCAGAGTCCTGTTCTCACAGGCGCACATCGGCATCCCCGATTTTCCTTCTCGCACGCAGGTCGCCGAGAATCTCTCACGCCGAGTTCGCCTCACCTGCTCGACGGTTTGCGAACAGATGTTCGTCAGGTGCGATTTCGAGTTTTTCTTCGACACGAACGAATTTTTTTTCGCAATTTAGATCGGCCGCGTCGACAGCTCGCGCGATTTGCGACCGGAACGATACTGGATCGACGATGTCAGAATCGGAATAGTTGGCGGCGAGTCGGCGACGACAACTTTTATACTTCGCTCGCGACATACACGCAACACGCATCGTTCCCACCACGTCGCCACCGGTCGTGGTTGCCAATCGCTGAACATACTACACAGGCCTGACGCGGGCAAACGCGTAACCGGTCGAGATAGTTCGGATAATATATATTATACTTGCTGTGCAAGACATCGCGATTGTCGGCGAACGCGTTCACCAGATGTTCGCAGAAAATAGAATTTTCTGTAATGGACGGCGACTTCCTTAAGGATGAGTCTTCACTCGTCGAAACGAAGATCGTCTAAGTGTGGAAGATAAATTTGCGCAGTGTGCAGTGAAGGTAAACACAGTAGATTTCTTTTCTCGTGACAAGTGCTTTATTATTAACTCACTTAATTTTTTACATCCATATGAAAAATTTAGATTTCCGATAATCTGTTATCTGGTGTGTCCCGCTTTTTATTTGCTTTTGCCGGCACACAGTAATAAGCACAAGATTAGTTATCTATTCGCGTTAACTATAGCGCACATCTTGGCAGGAGGAAGAAAACCGCTTGAAGATAAATTGCGAAAAACGCACGAGTATACATTACAACAAAAATAAACATAAACGTGAAACAAAGTAAATAAACATTTAAACGTGAATTGCGTCTTGTGACGCGGCAGGAAGTAAATAAATCGATTCGCGATAATTGCGAAATCGCGTTTGTGAAACAAAAAAAAAAAAAAAACACGAGAGGTCAATTTAATATATGTACAAGTGCTGTCCTCGATTGGAAATTGGACGAGAAGAAAATCGCGGGGAAGGCGCTCGTTGAAACGGAGTCATCGTGTCGCAATCAAATCGATCGACGGGGGGGAAACACTTTAGCGCTGATTGGATTTTTCGCGACCACACAAAGTGAAAACAACAAACCGCGCGGGAAACAATCCGTGTGTTGCGAAACGAGGATCGTTGCAATCCCTGCCCGGTCAGGAAATTGGAAGTTATTACGACGCCGCGCGTAAGGGTTGAGACGAGGGATGCATTACGTAATCGACCACACCGCGACATCACTGCGCGTGGCACACCTGAGCTGCTTGCAGAGACGTTATCGTTTTTAGATCGTTTTTGCGTCTCGACAAAATAGCGGAAAAGAGACATGATGATGAGGGAAATGGCCAATCAGAGTCGTTCCAGGTTTTTGGCGATCGTTTTGAGCTTCTCCACGGCGCGGAACGGAAAAAAGCCGAAAACATTTCCCGTTTTCGAGACGCGCCCTATTCTCGTTCGCCCTCACAACCGTTTCTTGTCGCGTGGGCGTTTTCGTTCCCAAAAGCGAGGGTTTTTTTCCGGGAGAGCAATTCACCTCGTAAATTAGCTTGTGCGCGGGAGCTTCCCACGGGATATCGATAAACAAGCGACGGGAAAAACCTGGGCTTGTTAGCTTTCTTAATAACACCACCGCTTTAATTTCCTGCCCGTTTTCATGTCAACCGTTATTAAACGCGCGAAATTTCATTATTTTCCGGGACAAACCCTCGGAGTTACTTTCCCGCGCGAGTAATCGAAGCATCGCCGTTGTCCGATCGATTCTCAACTCGTGAATAAAAATTCTTAAATCCAAGTTGATAAAATTTTCTTGTCACGCACACACAAAGACAGAAAGAGAGAGAGAGAAAGAGAGAAATAGTTCGCCTTCTTCCCACATTGTTTATCGATTACAATTTCCGATTTTTATCCGTATTGAAAATAGTGAAAAAACTTACTCCTTTTTCGCGCTCTCGTCACTGATAATAATAGAATCGACAATGACGATCTGACATTGAGCGACATGTTTGCTCTCACTATTGCCGTGCTTCCGAAGCGATCGATCATATTTCGTTGATTGCAATTTTTTACCGAATAAGAACCGCATTATCACGACGAACAATACTTAATTTCAAATTCGTCTTCATGTTTCACGACGAATCTGGCGAGACGAACCGGCTAGCCGCTCGACGATATTCATACTGCGAAAAGATTCTGGACAGTTGCTAATTTTGGACCGCGCCAGTGTTGCTGTACTGAGCGCACTTCGCATTGCGCACTTTTTGGCTGGCGGAAAATCCCGATGTGACTTAAACCCCAAACAATATTTTCTATTTTAATTAAATCTCATTTAATTAAATCTTATATTTTAATTAGAAAACCAATTTATTTACAAACTAAAGTGTTTACAAGTAGAGTAATAAATTTAACAACAAAGTGAAATTTTAATATTTATTTACATTTAAATATACAAAATAATAAATTTATATAAAACTCTCACAAAATGAACAATTTAAAAATTCTTGGCGGCTACATATACAGTAAAGGAACTAAAAAAAATTGGGATAGTTTTGTGATCGGTTTTTTATCCTTCTTACTCTCCGGACCTTGTCCTAACAGAGTTTTACCTGTTCAAGTCACTACAAAATATATTGAAGATACATTGCCGAATTAAAGAGGTCGATGTAAAGGCGTCTGTACGGAATGTGGGAGATTCAGCTTTTGGCCGGGATGTCTTTTCAATGGATTTTTTAACTTCTGTGAAAGGAGAAAGGTAAATTGGATATTTCATTCATATGTGATGCCAATCAAATATCTTAGATGAATTTTCGAATCAAATTCAGTTGAAATTATTTGTGTATTAATTTGTTGTATATTTAAATAAATAAAAAGATATATATTTTTTGCACAAACACATCGACCGAGTAAATCTTTGCCAGAGTAATATAATTTTTCTTTTCTGACTTCGTTGAAGTTCGTTTTTCCGAGATATCGCGCGATATTATAAGATGCTGTTATTGCACTTTAATTAAAACAATAACAAAGATATCAATCGGGAATCACGGTTATCTATTATAGATAGAATTTACAGCGGATCAATTACAGGTTCGAAGATAGTAAAGCGACAATGTATCAACATATCGACTGTATACTCCATCATATGAAGATTCAAGAAATTCAATTTACGCTGACACTAGCGCATCTGATAACAGATATCGAGCGTTTATGTAATCCAATCGTGTAATAAAACTAATCCACTCTACGTAGTTGCGGGATCGTTTACGATAGAATAAGTGCGTACAATACGCACGAGCTTTATCGCGAGCTTATGTATCGTTTAAACTTTACTTTTCGCGTGAACATAAATTTCACATCAGATCGCTTCTTGATTGAATTATCGACGCGTGAGACTCTCCGTCCAACTGTTCTATTTATTTCGAGTTCGTTTTCTCGCGGCACGCGAGCGGCCGCGGTCTTTTTATATTTGAAAATTCAATGTCGCAACGCGAGAGACGCGTAATAACGATCTTTTACGGGCGTCTGTCGGTGTGTTGTTGAGTTTAATCGATAACGCATAAATTGAGTGAATTGTATCGCACCTCGGACAAATAACAATCTCTTCGGGGGGTGCGGGTGCATCGGAACCCCGATATCAGATACGGGAGAACCTATCGATGTTTTCATCACGTGTGTCGTATTCTATCACGTATACGTACACGCTACAACTTTGGAAATCGCACAATGCGCGTTGCGATGCGTGGGATAGTCTGTGTTATCAGACAGCCAGGGCCGCGCCGCGAAAAGCAGCCTCGTGAGTATATACGCTCGTGTAACTTGCGATCGATCATATTCGACGCACGAAAATTTACATACCGCGCATTTGACTGCTCGCATAATGTCAACTCTCGACGTATTTCTGTGAGAAACGTCGTTAGACAATTTTTCACATGTGTGTATGTGTGTGTGTGTGTGTGATATTTTTTGATACTCTTTTGACATTTCACGTCGTGAGAAAATTACTTCGCGCATCATTTCTGTTTTCGCGTGAAATAATCTCTCCGAGAGAGAGACTCAAACGTCGCGGAATAATTGCCGTTGAAAGGCGCGCATGTCACGCGGGGAAAAATGAACACTCGGTGTGTGTAAGAGTATCCGTGAGCAAATCAGTTCAACGAGCAGGGATGTGTTTGACTGTCGTCAAGATGAGTAGATAGATAGATAGATAGAGAGAGAGAGAGAGAGATAGGGAGATACCCTCTCGAGGATATCACCCTAATTCGGGCGCGTTTTCGGGCGATGTGTCGGCACTATGCAGGGAACGCGTTGCTCCTGACCTCTGACCTCGTTTTCGTCTATAGGTGTTTAAAGTGGAACCGTTACGTTAGAATGTGAGACCGCGGCGCGCACATATTGCGTCTTTTTATGGAGTTGAGGATTTTTTCGACGTATTTTGTTACGTTAGAAAGCTTATTGCTTTTTCCATAAAAAAAAAAAGACAAAAACGGGACATGTTATGGAAAATTACAAAATTGAGTAGAAAATGACAAAAATTAAGAATCAAGGTCAATGCGAATTTTTGCTAGATGTCCGAATATAAATATGAATTTTTTAACTTCCCTAAATTGTGTAGACACATCGAAATTCGAGTTAAATTTAATTCGAAAATTTTCACACATTGTGAAAAGTTTAGTAGAAGGTGAGCCGACACCGCAATTTGTATAACAAATAAAATTTTATAAAAAAAATTTTTTTATTAATTTTAACTTGAGAAATTTCTTCTAACTAACGTCACTTTCTGAATTGCGCTATTCGCTAACTCCAATTTGACGAAAAGGAAAACCGCTCGCTCTTCTCCGAATAGAGCGGCAAAACCGCTCCTGCCGCAAACCCGTTTGATTTCATAATAGCAACGTGCATGTGCGCTGATATATTTCATTCTACGCGCTTCTCTGATATGTGAAGCTGGAACTCCTCATCGCTCTACACCGGAACACACACACACACACATTTGTGAGGGAACAAAACGTGAAAGATCCGTTACATTTCCGACAAGCGACCCATTCAAGACCCGTTGCTTTGTGCCATGTAATTCTTACGAATAACCACGTCGCTTCTCTTGACGTGTTTTGGTATAGTTCGAGAATTAAGACAATACAAGCGTAAAAAAAAAAAAATTCAACTCTTTGCCTGCAGACATAGGTCTCCCAGACTTGCTCAAAAATTGCGCATCGGCGTTTCTAGAAAAAAATTGTTTTTTTTTTATATATCTTCGAAACTAGAGATAATGCGATTTTTTTAATTAACGCAAAATCGTTCAAACATTCGATAAAAAATATTGAAATAATATTGATTTTTCACGGAGATATTCGAGATTTTAAAGTCGCGTGATTTCACAGACCCAATCTGTCTGACTCGTAGACCATTTTTTGGATCTACAGATGCGAAAGAATTAATTTTGACCTTTTATTCGTGTTCTCGAGTTTGTCTTCCATTTTTATTTCAAGACAGAAATATGCTTTGTATTGAAATCAAATCAACCGTTTCGCGCGTTGATATTAATGTGATTATGTAATTTAAATTCCGACGGACGAGTCGTTGTTGCCATCGGCGAGAGAAGATTTGAGGATTATCGATCGAACAAACCGGGGCCACGGTAATCAAGTTCCGCCGGCGTGACAAAAGGCTTAGTACAATATTTTGCGCATTACGCAACCGCGACGGAATTATATCGACTGCTTGAATTGCAATTAAACCGCAATTCGATTAACTTTGAAATATGGGAAATGAAAGAAGGGTTTTCTCTATCTCCTTCGCGCTTTATCCCGTCAGAAAACAGCTTGACATAACCGTGTAAAATATACAGCGCACCCTTCTACAACCAATTATTCGCGGTGTTTGCGTAACGTAGTCCAATTTCATAAGCTGGCGCAAAGCCGGGGAGAGAGATGAGAATCGCGCAATTTGTTGTACAAACATTCAGTTTTTACCAAAAGAATATCTACGGTGTATTTTTATTATTTTTTATCTTTTGGTCGCACAGCGTACGAGAGCAAGATGTGCGTGTAAATAATATAAATTATTTAAAGTTATTAAATGAGAATCATCTCTCAGGCTCTGTAATCTTTTTAAAGTTAATTGAGTGTAAATTGTCACAGTAAAGAGCCGTCGCGAGATGTTGTGCGGAAAATATGCCTGTGTATATATATATACACATGTGCACAAACGTGCTCAATATTTCACATGTGAGTTTTTGAATTGAAATTTCAATTCTTTAAATTCATATAGGATGCTAGTTTTGCATTCACGTATACGAAGGACCCCCGACTACCCCCCGAACTAATTTTAAAATATTGCGAAAAAATACTCCTTAGCCAGGAGTCGAACCTGAAATCTCCGGCTTTCCGGGCCGTCGCCTTCCCTGTTAGGCTACCGAGGCACTTGGGAGTCTCTCTCGCAACATTACGTACATTTATTGAGATGTTCTGATATACCTTCTTCCGACAGCGTTTTTGTTTAAAGTTATTAAATGAGAATCATCTCAGGCTCTGTAATCTTTTTAAAGTTAATTAAAGTTATTAAATATAATTATTATATTATTGATTTGTATATATCACGCGCATTATATATATTAATTAAAGAAGAGACGAGATGCTATGCGTCTGGGATCCCAACTGCGATCTAGCGAAGTCAATTCACAAGGGGATATAATCGGCGAATATAGAAAGAGGCGCGTTCTGCTTTCACGTTCTTATTAATAGAGTCACATCGATCGTCTTTGCTTGGTTGCCAACGGAAAGTGTACGTAAGTCAATGTACACGTACTCACGCGTTTCATTCGGCTTCTTATCTCTCACATCGTCGCTCACGGAAAGTGTTTCCCGACATGTTCCGTTTCTCCAGAGGCAACCTAGTTTCTCCAGAGTGAATCAGGCAAATTTCGCGACACTAACGAAATTCATTATTCCGTCGCTTTTCTTGAAACGCGTTTCTCGCTGATGTCGGTAATAACATGTGCACGAAAAACAAAAAAATTTTTGCTATTACACGAGCTATAGCAAGAACAATTTATTGAGTCTGAATTTTTGTTTCGTCAATGAAACGTTTTTGTTTCGGCAAAACAAATATAGACGTAGCAAATTTTTCTAGTAATTTCTTGCTCATCTAACAAATGTTTTTTATCTTGTGGAATACCTGACGTAAATGTAGCTTGTGCACAAAACAATCTCGATTTATTATATACATATATATACGATTTGCCGTATTGACGTATTTCAACAATTATTTGAAACCCGTCGCGCGGTAACGCGATACTGGCCGAGCAGAAAACTGCAACAAATGATATTTTCAGAAACAAATTATTCGTGACGCGTTAAAAGATAATATGATATTGCGCATATAATGTACGTGTGTGCTGCATGCGTAAATTTAACGTATTAATAAATAATAACAAATAATTTAACAATTCAACTTTATCAATAAATATTTCGATAAAATTACAAGGAAAAAATTGGTCAATTTCTCTTTTTTTTTTTGCACTTTAGTTTGCACTTTTACGGAAACTAGTTTTACTCCTTGCATAATCGCATTTGACCAGCTGATCTGGCGAAAAAGTCGACGGCGAACATCGTCTGTGACACAGTTGCGTTGCCCTAATTAGACGCGCCTGTGAATGACACCAGCTTTGAAACCGCGCGCGACTATAAATCGTTTATCGACACAAAGCGCACACGGCTGATTCCAACACGGAGGCTGCGCGCGCGCGCGTGTGCGTGTGAGAAAGAGAGAGCACGATCGTGGAAACGCGATTTTCCGCCGAAACGTATGGCGTAACATACGCAATACATACAAGGTGTGTATCCGAAAACAAACGTATTGCCACGTACAATCGACATCGATTTTTTACCGCAATTACCGTCGGTTGCGGAACAACGAGCGACTGCTACTCCGATACGCTCGTTTACTTCGCGCAAACACCGATGACAACTTTCTAATATTCCAACTTCTCTCTCGCAATTCGAAGACAAATATGAATAAAGTTTAAAATTATTTACATTTGTCCCTCCTCGAATTTCAGCTTTTCAACATTTCTATTTCTGACGCGTAACTCAAATACAAAGTTAAAATAAAAAATCTTTTTTTTTACTTTTTTTTAGATTTTAAAGGTCGTCGTTTAGATTATAATATTGTCTCTCGTAATCTTAAAAAGTCTTTTTCACGTTTATGGAATATAACATGATTATTGAAATTATATTAGTTCTCGAGTACTTCTTGATATTACACGATTAGTAATTAATAACAATTTTTAGTAATTAATCATCACAAATTTTTCTGTGGCACCACTAATCTCGAATTGTAAAAATTCGTTCGATTTACATTGATTTTTTTAAATTTTGATTACTTCCTTTTCTTATCATTGCGTAGGTCTTCCATGCTTGTGCGCATTATTCCCCGAGGTGCCATGCATTGCGAGAAAACAATGTTTTACGACAACACGAGCGAGCGCGGCACATAAAATTGAAATTATTCAAAATCGATTCTCTCGAAATCGCACAAACGTCCGAAGGAAAAAAACAAACATTTTTACACGACTATTATATTAGTCTCAAAAGTTTACACAAATATTAAAGAGAAATACAAATATTTCTTGTCAAAAGATTATACAAAATTTCTTGTTTTCTCTGTGTCGGTAATACAAATATAAACGTTAACATAAATGAACGCGATAACGTGAACCCACGTATACGTGCACACGTTAAAACAAAATTATTCTTCAGTTCTCTGTTTTCTCTGCCGATATATATCACATGTGATTCGCATTCGAATTCAACTTTTTGTCGTACATAAAACGAACCGTGTGCGAAAAACTTTAATTCGACCGTCGCGGTGACAATTTCTTGATGTTCGAATACTCTCAAAGGGCGATCGCTCGATGATCAGAGCCCAGCCCTTTTTCGCGCGTCCTCCAAGAACGCGGGCGCGTGTGTGGAAAGGTGGTAGTCGCAGACACAGGCACAAGCATTTATATAGGATACGATAAAGAATCGTAATTTCGTTCGACTTTTATCGAAAATCATCAACAACAACTCACTCGTCGAGCTCCTCTTCGTCCAGGAGAAGACTCATCCTGTCCGCTTCTTCGAAAGCAGCGTGTCGAAACGTGTACGGATAATGTGCGAGAAATCGTTGCGGGTTGATTCTTCGCCACTGCGGCAGGGGTGTAGTCCACCCGATGATCTTCCGCAGCACTATAGCCGCGGAAACGCGCCGCGACTCTACTCGCGCGCTCCCCTCTTTTCCTCTCTCCTACTTTTCTACGTCCTCTCTCTCTCTCTCTTTCTCTCCCCGCCCTCTACTCGTTCCTATTGTCTCTGTTTCTCTTTCGTATGCGGTCCCCGCCTTCTGTCTTCGTCCCGCTCGCACGCTAATTTCGTTTCTGTCCTTTTCTCTCATGCGCGAACCATTTTCTCGCTGTTTTTTTCTCTTTCCCACTACTTTATCCTGTTCCTCTCTCTCTCGTGTCCCGTCCTCGTCTCGCTCAAAGACGCCGTCCAGGTGGTGGCACCCTCTCGTTCTTCTCGGTACATGCGCGCTGTTTCGCCTATCCCACAGCTGCCCCCTTTCGTTTGTTCTCCGTCCTCAGCTAGTCGACACGCACGCGGTAAAGATTTCTCCCTTCCCTCTCTCGTTACATGGCCTATTTCGTAGGAATCGACAAATTAAATTGCGTAATAAACTACTATCAGGCGAGCTTCGATTTTTATAATTTATTTTTTTTCAGTATAAACATAATTGCATACTTATGCAGTTATTAAAATTTTTGAAAGTGAGAGAAAAATTTCAGAAAAAAATACACCGACTATAAAACAAATTATATACGTGACAAGCGAGAATCGCTTATCGGCTGGAAAACACGACGTTATCTAAATACAATTATTTGAGTATATATGACGCGTTTTGGAGAGATGCGTATAATAGGGAGATAAAGGAGACAAATCTTCGCGCTCTACACACGTAAAAGAGAATTAGAACCGATTATGTTCGATGCGAGTGAAAAATTATCAACTCACAAAAAAAAAAAAAAGTAAAAAAACGTCA
>NW_018020619.1:346841-381841 GCF_002006095.1 Pseudomyrmex gracilis | reverse complement strand
ATGAGGAAACAAAACGTCATCTACGTCACGCTCAGCGTCCGGATATCAAATATGTTCGATTGATAATCTGCGTATATTCGACAACATTTTATACACATTCTGTGTGACTTTAAGCGAGATTGAACTCCTTAAGCGCGGTTTGCATGATCGTATCCTTAACAGCGCAGAACACAAGCTTGATATTTTCCGTATCTGGATGATTAATTCCACAAACGCAGCATGCAAAAATAAATAAATTCGATGTCACTGAGACTGATTAACGCCGCTGATTGTGCCTACCGAAAAATCAACCTGTCCGAAGTTTTTTTTATCAATCGTGTCTGTTCTGAATTCTCTCCGCCAATTGTTCACGTAATCGTCTCTGTATTATCTCAAAGAGTCGCGCGTGTGTACTGTAATTCTATAATACGTAATTGAATTGAAGTTTAAAAATATATATTGCAGTTATACCATGTATATTTATTTGCTATTTTATTTTAAGAATCAATTGTTTTTAATTAGTACTACAATACATATTTGTTTGCGGATTTATCTGCGTCATCCTTTTGGTTGGAATATCTCGTTTTACGTGTGTGTGTGTGTGCGTGCGTGCGTGTATGTGTGTGTGTGTGTGTAGGTTGATTTTTCTTTGGCGCATTTATACATATGACTACACACCTGGTCATACAGAAGGCAGGCAACATACAAGCTGGTACGAACACATGAAGGAAATGTTATAAAGCGAGAAGAATACAGTGTATATTTTTGTACAGAGGATATAGAGCTGTCTGAGTGGCTTAGCCTACCTGTGGCACACGTAAAGTGGGAATATATAATCTTCTCACTGTCCGGATTCAATTCAACAAACATCCTCAGAATAAATTCTCTGGCTGCTAGGGCGTCTCTTTGCGGACCTGCGAAATATCCAAGCGAGGAAGAGTGCAATAGCGTTACTTCGGTTTACCTCTACGTTATAAGCGCATTACATAGATCAGTAATTTTTAGCGGTTGCTCAAGAGGGGGCGGAGAGAGAAGGGACGATTAATTGATATCGTCGAGAAATTGCCAGATGTGTAAACGACGCGAACTGGAATTTGGCCAAGGAAAATTGTTTTTCCGCGTTGACAAAAGAGAGACAATATTTATAAGTGTGTTTTGCAAGACGAACGCGCTCGTGAGAGAGAAAACGTTGTCGCGCAAACCGAATCATCGTCGGTCTCGTCTTTCTCGAAGGATAACGCGCGAAACGCAGATGAAGACATCGATCTATTTTAATGGAATAATGTTGTACTTCGCTCAAATCCAATATACTCTCTCTCTTCTCCAAGGGCAGCTTATTGAATTAGCCGTAGTGAACATCAAAGAAGCCTCTCAAAAGCCTCATTAAGCCAGAGGTCTTATGTAAAAGTGTACCGAATATTGCAAATCTGACACAACTGCTTTGAACACGGTTTCGCGTTTCCCGATGGGATATCCAAATGAATATTCTTGTAACTTCATTTGCAATTAACTAGCCCCAGTCTACAAATTAATAGTAATCTATCAATTGTCACATAAATAAAATTTTCCTACGCGCAGGTAGAAGATGTAGCTACTTCGTGTAATACCTTAAATAAAAAAAATAAATGGCTTCACGAGCGGATTACTGTTAATACAAATGACTACGCGGATATAGTGTGTTTGATACATTGGAGCGGTACAAAGTTACATTGCAAAGCGCACGAGAAAGAGTTACGCCGAAAGTTGTCGCCAAATCGTTCGTTAAAAACACTACTTAAAGGAAAAATCTACGTTTTCTCGGGATACACTCGGTTATTCAGACAGACCTGTCGCACACGTAAAGTGAGAGTAGCACATTCGGTCGGGATCGGGATTAGAACTGAGATACACCTTTAAGATAAACTCCCTGGCCGGTACGGAATCTTGTTTCGGGCCTACACCATACAACTCACTCATTTATCGATATCAAGATAACAAAGTGATATCGTCATCAATTTTCAACATAGCCTGTGTCTCATCTCGTGTTTGTGAGTCAAAATTAAAATAATTTTTAGAGATAAATTTGTTTTTCATCTATTTTAATTTTATTACAAAACTTACCATCGTATTCCGGAAAGTAGTCGACAAGGTGAGAGTACATGATCTTTTCCTCTAGCAGATCTTTCTTATTTAAAAACAGGATAACGGAGGAGTGTTGAAACCAGGGATATGTTATAATCGTTTTGAAGAGCGCTTTACTTTCCTCCATTCGATTCTGCAAAATAAAAAAATAGAACGAGAAAATCAATTTACACTTTTTATCCGCGCTCGAGACCGTAATTGCTCGAGGCATATATTTACCGGATTTACAATATCGAAGTGTCATAGTTACCTCGTTTTCCGATTCAAATAGAATTTGATCATATTCACTTAGAGCTACTAAAAATATAATCGAAGTAACATTCTCGAAACAATGGATCCACTTTCTTCTTTCCGACCTCTGTCCACCGACGTCTACCATCCTGCAAATAACGTTCGGTTACACGGAGCTTATCGTTTAACAACAGAAGAGATTACAAAAAATCTACATTTCACTTATATAAAAAATACAATCTGCATATCGAATAGTTTCTACGCGCTCTTTTGATCAGAAAACGTGTAGGGCACAATCTAGGGTGAATCAGGTCAGAGAATGAACTCTTCGCAGGCGCGCTCTTTACAACCCAATGGCGAATCATACCGCAATGGATCGCTATTGTGAGATACACACTAATGTGTGTGTTCTCTTTCTTTGTCTCTTTTAAAAAAACGTAACACGGTAAACATTAATAAAGAATCTTTTAGGTTCCACAGTAAACATTAATTTGGAGCTGGAACTAGTTTTAGGCACAGTAAACATTAGTTTGCTCCACGTGATTCACCCTGTTTTACCCTACGTGGTTTGATGAAAAACATGTAATTATTCTGATGCAAATATTTATAAGAGGCTCTAAAGTTCATTGCTGAAATTATTGTGCTATATAATAAAGAATACCACTGACATAAAAAAGTTTACCACATGCAGTAGCATTTAGCAGAAAAATTTTATATAATCAGAAACTATAAAACATATATATATATATATGTGTGTGTGTGTGTATGTGTGTATAAATATATACGTGTATAGAAAACATGCAAACGTTGAAGCTTCTCAAAACAAAATAACTAACTAAGAAAAGAGATAGAAAAAAATAATATATATATAAAATAGTGTATGTTCATTTCAGTGTTCTTTGTGTAAGGAAATATGGTTTTCGTGATGGTAAAGAAAAAGAAAAAAAAAGAAAAGAAAAGAACTCGAATGTACGTCCAAAGGAGTATAATCGAGTTGAGACTATTATTAGTACCTAAATATGATGGAGTCCAGATCAAACGGATATTCTATAATGCCGGTGGTGGGAGCTCGTGCCCGGAGGATGTCTTGCTCGGTCGGGAGGAAATCAGGCTTTTCGATACGTTCTAGATCACTAAGATAACTGCAAAACGAAACAAAAAGCTGCCGTTTGGAAGTGCATGCCATGCGTGGTTACACTTAAAAATATATATTTAAATAGGTAATCGTAAATAAAACACATAGAGTGAAGAGAATCCCTCTTGTCTGAACAGCTCTTGTACATGCTTTTTGTCCATCGGCTCAGGCCTGAAAGGGTTTTTTGACGCTGATGCCCAGTGACTTGCTGTTTCTTTTTCTTTCACAATATTCAATTTGTATTCATTCAAAGCGCGTTTTTTTTTTACAATCTTGACAATATAATTTTACGAATTTTTTCTTTTTTGTTGAAGAAGTCACGGAACAGCATCACGGGAGAAACAGGCGAACATTTAAACGGGAGCAACGAGTTCCGGGTGCAGCAAATATATATAAAAAATCAGGAGAGACAGAGAAGGGATGCAGAAACTGGTCGATGCAGGTGGTATATATTTGCAGGCGTATTTGCAGGCAGGCGCGCTTCTTCTCTCATCATCATCATCATCATCATCAACATCATCATCGCTGTCGGCCGACCGCACACGTACCTAAATCGGATCTCTTCCAAGTCAAAGGGATACTCAATTATACCGGTGGTGGGTACTCTCACACGAAGAATGTCCTGTTCTGTGGGAAGATAGTTTGGTGCCGCGACTCGATCTACCTCCATTAGGTAACTGAAACATCGTGTTCTCAATACCCAATGTGTGGGCGAGGAGGAGGGATGACGGGACGGAAAAGAAAACGAAGGGGGTGAAAAACACAGGCATGGAAAAGATGGAGGGTAAAAAACCAATCAGTTGGAAGAATAGAGCATGTTCGTGGTTCGTCTCACGTTGAGTGTGTCAGAAAGGCGATTTGCTCAGCAAGTCTGCACAAAACGTGATCGGGTTTAGGCGCACGTTCAAACAAGATTCAAAGGAAACTCGATCAACAAAAAAAGAAACAAAATCTCTCCGCAGGAGAAACAGGAAATAACGCACGCGGTGAGCGATATATTTTGTATACGACACCGCGTGTAGTTTCTTTATGCGAAAAATTTCAGACCGATGTGTGTGTATAAGAGACGTAGAAGGGAAGGGGAAATAATCACTTCTCGGCGCTTGATAAGACACGTAGACGAGAGAATTTGCGCGGTTTCGCGCGCGAACGAGAAAAGGAGAAGAGCAGCAACAACCGAAATACTCACTACTTGGCGGAATCCGTGAGCTGATATTCCCGTCTACGATCGTAGCACTCCTGTATACCTCTGTCCGCCCACAAGTCCTTGATCGCTTCCACGTAGGGACTCTCGAACGTCGTCACCGTCTCGAAGTCTATGCTCCGCACGAGTTCCGCTTTTTCCTGGTGGCGAGAAGCGCGATATGTCGTAAGTATTTTCCCCGGAAACAAAGCAAAAACCGGGATTTCCGGGCGGTATCGGAATGCGATATTAAATGCGCGATACGAGGTTATCGTTGACCTCTTAAGTACTCGACGCATATAATACGATTAACTTTAATTAACCCTTAAAAGCGTAAATTGACCTAAGTGCGATGTGCGTCTATATATAGTGTGACGGACTTTAGAATGCTTGTGTTATCTGAGACGACGATGTTCGCGACGCACAAGTGAAAAATATTACAAATTAATAAAAACGTAGAGAAAAAACCTCAAGTTCAGAAAAATCCTCAAATCAGAAAAAATCGTACGGTGATACCGTACAGGTTGCAGGATTTTGTGCAGTCAAATTATCGAATAAAAAACAGCGCTTAAGTTTTGGGAATTTTTTATTCGATAATCTAACTCCAAAACATCCTGCAACACCTGTACAGTATCCGCCGTATGATTTCTCCTGACTTGGATTGCAAATTAACTTAAAATATTAAATATTATAAACAAATCAAGTGTAACCGCGGCAATAATTCCGATGATCAAATCTCGTCAAATGTTGTTTGAATATACAAATTTGCAAACGATGTTGAACGCGAAATTCGATTATAACATTTTGCGTTTTTATTGTCTATATTAATTGCGGCCTTTCTGTTCTTTTCGTCTTTATATTTTTTATGTTTTTGTGATGAAGACTCAAGTTACGAGTTCGTTTCGCATAATTATGCAACTTTTGCGCGTGTAATTTCTTAAAATAAAAATTATTTAATCTTAATTATTTAATCTTCTGTGTTTTGCTCGATATTAATCTTTTCATTTGTTAATACAAAATTTGTAAAGAAAAAAATCTCTTTTTTTAAAAACGCATTGTGTGTATGGGTAATCAGCGAGATTAAAAAAAAAAAAAAAAAACGGCATACGCACTACGTTCGAGGGTTCTCCATACGCGATCTTCAGAAGATCCATCNTAAACCGCCGAAGAAGCTCAGAGACAGAACTGTAAGTTCTTTGATCACTGAAAGATTACCCGATTGTTTTATTTGCATCAATGAAGTAAACAAAACAATTGGATGATCTCTTAGTGATCGAAGAACCTACAGAAAAATTAAATTAAAAAAAAAAAAAAAAAAAACGGCATACGCACTACGTTCGAGGGTTCTCCATACGCGATCTTCAGAAGATCCATCGCCCGGATCATGGACTGCATCGCCATGAAAATGTTTTGGTACACGAGTTTGATGAACCCTCTCTTATCCTCGTCCGAGTAACCGGAACCGTGAATGATCCTCATCTGCTTAATGAACGTGGATTTGCCCGACTCGCCGGTGCCTGCGAAATAAAGTTTTTGCTTGGATTAACCTTGTTATCTCATTGTTGGAGAAAATAAAAACAAAGAGCCTCTTTGACACAAAACAAAAATGTGTGGGTGCAATTTTCTGACTCCCGAAAAGAACACACACACACAAAAGAGACAGATGCGTCTTGTCAAACAAAAGTATATCATAAAAAAAATGAGTAATATTTCTGTTGTTGTCTGCAAACGTGTGGAAAAGAAAAATGTTCGTTAATTGTTGCAATATTCATATTGGCGCTTCGGTTCGCGCAGAAAATTATCTGTTTCTGAGAAATGACGGGACGGCTATGACGACCAGATGAAAGTGACCGGCGTCGTCGTCGGCGGACGGACGGACGGGCGGGCGTGTAGGTGGCGCGCGTCGCGGCCCGTCTTTTCCTTGCAAAATCATGAATGAACGCGCCGCGGTCGGCTTGGCGCGTAGCGCCTTCTTACAAATGTATATCAGCGCGACGCAATGTGTGTGACGGGGCGATATATTAATATTATAACAATGTAACGCTTTGCACATAGAGATTCCTCTCTCCCTTTGAACAAAAAAGATTTTAACATTTTTAAGGATGTGCGGTTTCGCGCGCTAAACCGCCGAAGAAGCTCAGAGACAGAACTGTAAGTTCTTTGATCACTGAAAGATTACCCGATTGTTTTATTTGCATCAATGAAGTAAACAAAACAATTGGATGATCTCTTAGTGATCGAAGAACCTACAGAAAAATTAAATTAAAAAAAAAAAAAAAAAAAAAAATGACAAAATCGAAAACTCGAACATCGCGCGCGAATTTTCGCGATTTAATTCATTAACTAACTTCGCGTTGCAACAATTTTCCGTAGTTTGCTTCGATTTTGCTTGTCAATCGATACGTGTTATCGGCGGGAGTTCCGCCGATCAATGCTCTTCCTCGTATATTTTCTTTCCTTTCGACGAAGAAGCCCTCATTAAAATTAAGCGATCGCGATTAACGAGTCTCGCCAACTTCCAAGTATCGTGTATTTCGAGGAATCGCTCTCTCTCTCTCTCTGTCTCTCTCTCTCTCTCTCTCTCTCTCTCTCTTTCTCTCTCTCTCTCACGATTCCATCGAATGGGAGGAGTGTTTGTTACTTTCCGGCTGTAATAACGTTGGCCGCGCAAAGCGTAACCTGAATCGATCCCATTGCACGCAAGGCACACCGGGTGCAAAGAGGAGAGAGAAAAAGAGAGAGAGAGAGCTTTTTTATGCGCGTTCGCCAAGAAAAGACGCCTCGTGCGCCCACAAACACGCCTTTCTTCGTCTTAATGGGGATGCAAAAAGGCCACCGGACATACGAAGGGTACGTGTGCCCCTTTATATTGATAAAGACGGTCGTGTGTCATCAATCGAAAAAACGCATCCCTCGACGGGAGCAGCCGCAGTTCTGCATCGCACGATAAAAAAAAAAAAAAAAATAAAAAATAAAAAAACAAGTCCGTACAAAAATCCATTCTTTTAGCGAGTAACAAGGTAACAAAATCTTTTATTTTTAGGAATGTTTTTATTTTTTGGGCAAATTTGCTTCACATATTAAATCAGAAAGTGACACGAGTGTAAGCTCTCTCAAATCTCTCGTCTTCCGAACGAGAGAGAGAGAGAGAGAGAAAGAGAGAGAGACCGTCAATTATTGGTGTTCTAAGGAAAGAACCTGTTTGGAACACATTTGTCAACTTCGTTAACCCCCGACTAGCATAAATCTCCGACAGTTATTGTGCGATGACGAAACTCGCACGTGCAACAACAGCGCGATTACACTATACAGAAACCGTGCGTTTGTCGTGCTTGTTTGCCTAGATGCTTAAGACTCGCTTTGAAGTTTATATCCTCGTTCTGAGTTACGTTTCCGTCGCCGATCAATGTCAACGATGATTAGGTCCCAATGAGTGCATCGCGCTAATTTTACAGCGAAACTACGTTTAACGCGCGACATCATGCGCAGCACGGTCGAACAGGTGTGATAAAAATTAATTAACTGTTTTCTGGAACTTCCCTTGAGTTTTTATCTTCTCTCTAGGAAATTAAATAAAATACTTTCGAATACTTTTTTTTTATTTGTTCATCCTGCCACTTGCTGTAACAATTGCAATTAACCCTTCTTGTATAGACCTCAAAAATGATCTACGAGTCACAGACTAAGTCTGTGAGACGCATACGACTTTAAAATCAAACATCTCCGCAACAAAATCAATATTTTTTATATTTTGTTTTTTTAATTGCACAAGTTTGAACGATTCTGCGTCAGTAAAAAAACCAAAAATAAAAAAACAAACTGAATCTCTAGTAGTTATGAAGGTATAAGCGTTTAAAAAAACACTAATTTTTATCAGAGACATCGGTTTGAAATTTTGAGTTGGTCTAGAAGATTCATGTCTGTCCGTGAAGGATTAATATAATCCATGTAGAGATTCCGTTAATAAAAAAAAATTATATCAGTTCATATTTCGTATTTAATTTAAAGCGAGAAAAAAAAAAGAAAAAAAATATAAATTAACAGCTTGTATTGTTCTTTTGAAGCGATGTAATCAATCTTGTCATTCTATTTTTTCTCCTTCATCGAAGAGGAGCATTTGTTTTTTTTTTTTTTCAGGAATATTTTCAAAGAAGAGATTGATTTTAAATTTTGACAATGCAAAAAATAAGGAAAATTGCCCGCAAGCAAAACACAGCAATGGAATCTGGGTATCACACACAGTAGACACGCTATTTTAATTTCAAGCGATGCGTGTTCGTGTGGCGAACACTGGCAGGTTAATATTAGTCCGCGTTCAACATTCTGATTGTGTCGGAACGGCAACGTTCGTTGGCAACGATTTTGCGAGATCGCGCGCGGGATCCAAATCGACTCTTGGCCGCGAACAGGAAAAGCGAGTTAATGAATGAACAAGTCAACGCGACGAGAGTTTATAGTCAGACGAGTGTAAAATTAACGCACGCGCGCGCACGAGTTTTGTTTTATCGACGAAAAATTCAGATAATTTTTTGTTTTATCAATTATTATTCAATTAAACTCTCCTCCTCGCAAAAGAAGCGGAAGAACTTTAACATTTCAATAAAAACGATAAATTCATCGAAATTTTGTAGAAAATATTGCTGCATAAAATCGATATTCTCTGTGATTTTTGACATCGTAAAAATCTAAATTTTTAATTTTCCCAAGGTTGCTTCAAAGCAGATGTCCAACGGTTGATGCAAGAAAAACCGACTAGACACTGACCAAAAAGAAAAAAAAAGAAAAAGAAAAAAAAACACACACACACAAGTAAAAATAAACGATCTGAATTGTAAATTGCGCCACGTATTAAAAAATAAATGAGCAAAATATACGTGCGTGCGAGAGAATCGGCAAGAGACAAGATGTAAATTCAAGTCCGGTGAGTAATGCAAAAGGTATTTATTTCTCTTATCATATTTCTTATCTCTCTGCTGCCTCTTTTTTATGTTTGCAAGAAAAGACAGACGACGCTGGAAATGACTATCGTGCTAAGGCATTTTTTTTTTTTTTTCGTTTAAGCAATAACGCTTACGAGACAGACAGATAGATAAATAGATAAAATAAGAAAAAGGAAGAAGAAGATGATAATTTACACAGAACGATCGCGCGCGCTAAAAACGCTTAACATATCCACGAAATAATAAAAAAAACTACGTAAAACTTTAGCATATACTTTGTTTTTATATTAAAGCCTTCTTTTCTTTCAATAACTGCACACACTGCACAAAAATACATATATGCAGTTTTGCGTGCACAGCACAAACGCCATGACGCCACGTTGGATCGTTCAATCCAAGAAATATTTATGTTAATCCATGCAAATCAATTCCAAAATGACTCAAGATTATTAAGTGTATTTATTATATATTCGGATGCGCTCTCTCTCAAGCGCCGAATAAATATATCCAAATAATATTGATAGCCGCGTTTGTAAACTCGTTTAACGTATACGCTTCGCGTATCTCGCAAGCAAAAACAATTCGTTTTCGGCTATAAAAACGAATATGAACGTTCTTATATTATTTCAAGACGTTAAGACGTTTTCTCGGCTAACACGGATTCTCCGGCGCTAATCGATATATCGCGCCTTTGCCTTGCGGAAAGATACAACGATGGAGATCGTCGCACCCTTCTTCTTTCTCAACCTCTTCGACGTACACCATCGACGAGGGAAGTTTTCCCTTCGTCTGAACTGACGAACGTGTACGCGCCAAGCGCGGAAGCTTTCCAGGGCGGTGGAAGCTCCGTTGTCGCCGGGGGTGGGTCGATAGATGCCGACGTGGAGAGATAGGGTGAGTGAGCGAGCGAGTGAGTGAGTGAGAGAGAGAGAGAGAGAGAAAGAAGGGGGGAGGAGAGAGAGAGAGAGAGTCAGAGCAGAGCTCTTTCGCCTCCCAGGCCGCAGCACCACCCCGATATTTGCGCGCCACCCGGGCACTCTTAGGCAGCCTTCACACTGAATTGCACGTTGTCTTCGTACCGGAGATTGAAAATGTATCAATGGGTATTTGGGTTGGTTCACAAGAACCCTGAGGAAATTTCATAAAAATTGTATAGAAAACACATACCAAACTTGATGTCAAAGATTCCCATTTTCGAAGCTTATTGTTGAATTTTGTGTAAAAAATGTCATATACGCGTACACATGTGGTGTATTTTATTATAGATGTTACTATATAGTCTAATTATAATTTCACGGAGTTTTTTTCTTTTTTTTCCTTGTATGTGTTACCGCGTGACTCGTAAAAGCCAAAGACTCGAGAAGTTTCCTTCCCAAGAAACCCCGAAACTCACAATAGGTTTTCCGAAAATCAAGAATGCGCGGTTTCAACACAAAATTTCCTTAACGCGCTCGAAATATCCTTTTGTATGTTTTCCTTGTGTACTGCGCAAGACTTCCAATTATATAGTCGATCAAGAGACGCAATTTATATTACTCTCGGAATGCGTTAAACACATTGATGTACGTATGTGTGAAAGTTTCTTTTTATAATACCGTGACTCATTTTTTTACTCTTCTCCAATTATACAGAAATTTACGATCTTATTTGTGCGCGCGCTACACTGCACTATTATTTGAAACAATAATTGGTTTGCATAAAAACAAACAACTTTGTAATTATTTTATAACAATAAAAAATTTCTATTTCCGTAAAAATGACAAAAGTGATCCAAACAATTCGCTATCGGAAATATTTCACACACAGTATATATAGAGTATACTATATAGTATACTATATGTATATATATATATGACTATATACAGGTATATTTTGTGTAGGTTATAGAGAGAGAAAATGACCGGTATTCTGAGCCTGACGCGCTCCCGAATATGGTAGATTGGTAGTTTCGACACTGAGTCGGCCACGCGTCGATATTTTAAACGCATCGATCGAACTCGCAAACACACGGTATCTCGTGGTCACCGATACCGTGACTGGTGCTGATTGAATTAGTCCGCTTGCGAACGCAAAATATGCAAATTGCTAAATACTTACGCAATTCCCAAAACGCTATGCATTTTACTACGAGCCTTCATTAACGGCTTCGTTCGGCAACGGTTCAGGCAACAACAGTCTTCGCACACTTGTTTTAAAAAAGCGACGCTTTGCAGAGATATACATGTTACAAATTTTTTTTTTTCAAAATTGCGCTTCCTAAAATCCCGAATTTTTTTGCGTAACTTGTTTTCTCAACAATTTTCGTTCACCGACATTCACTTCGGTAAAATTTGTTAGCGACCGCATTATCGACACATTTGCGGTTTGTCTATTCGCGGTTTTCCGCAACATTGTGACAGTACGCCGCGTGTGATTACCGTAATTTAATTTCTCACTTCTTGTCGCCGATGTGTGTGCTGTGCAAATGATGTGCTGCACCTACACCGCGTTGTCTTGTGTGCACAAGACGTGATGAATGGGTAAACAAAACTTATACGGAATGTCTCTAGTTACTAATTTCTTTTTTTTTCAAGGAGACTCGAAAGCTGGCACAAAATTAAGAGGTGAGTACATATTGTTTCCTGTTATATCAAAATCACGAAAAAAATGTGCACAACGAAAGCTAGAAATAAAAGCGTCTCCTAAACGGAGCTTCGCAGATTTATTCCGTTTGAGAGGATCCGTTATCAAATATCAAACTGTCTCGAATCAGCACTTCGAAATACAATACAACAAATTGTATATAGCTTCAATAAGTATAAAAACTCAAATCAAGAATCAAAGCTTTATAACCGTACGCTAGGTGTACGTATGTGCGAACTACATAATTTTAACGTGTAAATTTAATACGCACAGAAAATTCGCGAATCAAATAATAATTCTAAAATTCTAATAGATGTTACTTTCAGGACTGGGTACAATACAAAACTTCCACCTAAAAAAAAGATTTATTTTTGGCGGAGATATTCGATTTTCAAGTCGCGTCTCACAGATCAGTCCCAATCCAAGTAGTAGTTTTTAAAGTCTGTCCAGGAAAAAGGTTAAATAAAACAATTACATAACTGCAGTTGTGATAGTCATACGAAGTAGCTTCTATTTTCCGCACAATTACTGCTATCAAATTGTTTATAGAGTTATTTATTCGCGCAATATGTAAAGCGATGATCGTTCACAGCAGCATTTCCCGACGCGTTTGATCCGGTCGTTAGAGACGCGCACGCGTTGACACATTTTCCGCTTTGATTGAATGCCGCTTAAGCGCCGCTATTGAATTACTAAAATTATAGCCTTTTGATGTCGCGTATCTTCCTCCCCTCAAATAATAATTAACCGATCAGTCAAGCGCGCGCAATCGGTCCTTACATAAACACAAAGCACACGATAAATCTTTTAATTTCCTACCCTCTCCTCTTACAGAGGAAAGGGTAAAAGAATATTCGGACGATACTTGCAGCCTAATTCCTCTCACATCCGCCTGGTGTACATTCAAATGAACTTTTTGATGCGTCTCTGATTCCCAAATATTACGAAACCTGCATGTAAAAAACCGCTTGTAAAAATTACTTCCAATTTAAAGTCAACCGTGCGAGCGACGTTGCGTACACGCGCGATAATCTCCCAACGAGGGGAGAGCGCACATACGCGGAGAGATCAATTCGACTCTTCCCGCAGAAATAATTGTTTATAAATCGTCAGTGCGTTTATGACACACACAAACACACACACGTCACTTCCCTCTACGTCCCTCGGTCTCTCTTTCTCTTTCTTTCTCTGTTTCTCTCCCCGAGAACACATCGTATCGTTCCGTCGTCGTCGATGCACGCGCACAATGCACGTGAAAAGTTGCGGCGGCTGTAAAAGTTCTGTCGATGGAGGAGAGGGAGAGGGAAGGCCTTTGGCGGACAATCGTGACATTATTTCCCGTACTGAATGCCAACGCCGTTAGGTACATTGTTCAGGCGCGACTGAATGAGCACCGATTAAAAATAAATGGCTATATAACACCGCTGACGTAGGGAAGCAATTTTAGTTATTAAAGAGGGACACTCTCTCGAGAAATAAAATGTTCAAAGAGAGAGAAAAAGAGAGAGAGAGAGAGAGACACATCGAAAGAGTGAGAGAGTAAAAGTGAGGTATCGATAAAAGTAACCGATTTCTCGGTTCGAATACCGATATAATTTTTTTATAAACCTTGGCGTGAGAAGGGGAAAATCACAATCTCACTTCCCTAGAACACAATACCGAAGTCCGATACATCTTAGATAATGCGCGATCCACACACTCAGAGTTTTTTACGACATATTCTATCAAGTATTAATCCTTCTGTTTTTTTCTAATAAATAAAACTTTTCTTCTTCGCATTCCAAATTGATTGAGAAAATTGATTGAAACCGAATCCCAATAACGTTCACGTTCACTAATCTCTCGAAACGTGACAATTTATATAAATATCAAATAATGAAGCAAAAACAGAATCTTTGTTAAGAAAATCTTAAAAAGTAAGTCTGTTTTATTGATAAAGCTGAATTTTTTGTACGCATTAATCTTTTTTGGGGCTGTATGAATTGACAAATCTTTTTCTACAATTAAAGTACATACAATAAGTGATCCGGAAAATCCGAATTTATACAACAAAATGAAAAAAATTGAAATTTTTAAAACAGTTTTTTTCATTTTATTATATAAATTTGGACTTGCCGGATCCCGTATTGTATAATATACTTTAATTGTAGAAAAAAATGTATCGATACAGCCAAAAAAAGATTAGTGTACACAAAAAATTCGGTTTTATCGATAAAACAGATTCACTTTAGGATTTCCCATAATGTCATTTTCTTCTCTCCTTCCTTCGGAAAAAAAAAAAACAGTTTTCAGACAAATTTGTGATCGAACAAAATCCCGTGAAGTTTTACGCCAAGAAACACACCGACCAGTCATGAAAAGGATAATTCTAGTCCGACACATTTCCGCTGAGACTCGCAGCCGCGCTAAAATTAATTTTGACGAAAGAAGCGAAAAAACAGTGACGGGAAAAAAAGAAAGAAAGAAAGAAACGCAACTTGAACATTTTCTACATACTCCTCCTCATCCTCCGTATATGTTATTAATAACAACGGTCGATTTTAATTTCGATGATTTATTTTTAGTTTTGGTTTTTTAATCTTTTTCCATATTTGGATTATGCAGAGTATTCAGAGAAAAAGGTCATTGTGTGTGTCGGAAAATAATATAACAGCCGTCCTAATAAAAATAGAAACGATATTGTTCTGTTGCGCTGTTAACGAAAATATATAAGTCATTATCGGCGATGAAGATGTCGGGAAATATGCGGATAAAATAAATAGAAAAAAAAGATTGTCCACAGAGAACAACATTACAGACAGTTTGTAAATTTAATATATTGATATATTATTTTTCGCAAAGTTAAATTGTGTGATTTTTACGAATTTGTGTGTGTGTGTGTGTATGTTTACGTCCGGTGTTCTAGTCAATTTCGTATCACACACGCGCGCGTATATTGCGCAGCGCGCGTGTGTTACGCATGATTACGCTATGAATTGTATATCCAAAAATAACGGTGATTTTCATCGCGCGCGAGAAATAATAAAAACCAATTAAATTATGTATATTTCTTTTTTTCATGTTTATATTGTGTGTTTGCATTACAATAATGTGGCTTTCTCTCTTTCTTTCTCTCGAACTTGTGCTAAATAAAAAAACATTGATCGACTCGCAAATACATTCCTAGATTTCTCTCTCTCTCTCTCTCTTTTCTCTCTCTCTCTCTCTCTCTCTCTCTCTCTCTCTCTCTCTCTCGCTTTCATATACGCACAGGCAAAAAAGAGTTCAAGTATTGACGGCAGTTCGGAGTTACATTCCTGTATCGAGTCACGCACGGCGTTTCGGAGTTTACACGTTCCTGTCTATATAAAAGCGATTAACGCGCGATTAACGACCGCGTGTTTTCAGCGATCGCGTGATTGCGCAATCAGCGCGACGGTGTTTTAGCGATTCAATGAGATCCTATTTTTAAACCAGCTTACGCGCGGAGGCCCCGGAGAAGAAGAGAGAGAAAGAGAGAGAGAGAGAGAGAGAGAGAGAGAGAGAACATGTTCGCCGCGCTTTTTTATCGTCTCATCTGTATTTATCGGCCGCCGCCGTCGCCGCGCCGTCGTGTGAACAGCGAAGAAGCGCATAATATATTTGTCGATTGTTAGTGCGCCGATTGTTGTCGCCACGCGGAATTGGGCAATTTTTTTTTATATAAACGCGTGTAACGTTATACGTGCGAAAAATATTAATAGAACAACGATGTGTCGGAATCTTGCGACGCGACGCGAGGAAGCGAAGAACTTCGTTCGAAGCACGTGCATCTAAAATGATATAAAGATGCGTTTGTTAATATCGAAGGTAAATTTATATATATATATATATATGTGCATGTAATATCGACGCTTCGATAGTTCAAAGTATCATAAGTATTCTTACATGAGTCGTGGGGTGCAATAGCGATGCGAAGCTGTGAATAAAAACGGATAAAAATACAACTTTTATGCCATGCATGATTATCACGGTCTAAGTCCTCGATTTTTCATTTTACGATGAAAAGGTGACGCGCGGCGCAGTGTGTTTGTGTGTGTGTGTGTGTTTTGCTATGTCATAGCACATTGAATGCACAGTGTGAGGAGCTTAATGGCAAATTATCACAGCACTTGTCAGAACTGTGTACAAGAGAGAGGCTTCTCGCAAACTTGATCGTAAACAGATTTTTTTCGAAAAAATCAAGAAATAGGACTTTGAGAGATATATTTTTAAAACCTGTAAACTAATACACGTAGAAAATTAGAATTGAATGTCAATTCTTAGACACTACTTTGCGTCACATTTGTCTGAATTCCTCATTTAACCCTTCAATCAAATTAAAAAAATCTCATTTGCAAAAACGGCACTCCTCAGCCAGGAGCCGAATCCGCGAAAAAAATTTTTTTTAAACGAGATTAAAAGGTTTTTTCTTTTTCCTTGAAGAACAAACGTCTCGATCAAATTCGTCAAAGATTCCGTAACATGTTAATTTGATAGACGTGAGATATTTCGTAATTACGAACACACACACACACACAAGTGCGCAATACGAGTTCTTTTCCGGGTTTCAATGGGATTACCGCGATTAGCGGAATTACGAATTCGCCGAAGCCGATATATCCGACGTCTTTCAACTATCGCGGTAGTGAGTTAGCGTCGCCGGTTCGCCATTTAACGCGGAATAGACGGAATATTCGAAACTGGAATTAACGTAATATTCCGCTCGATCGAACGGCGCGCATATGCTTCGGTAGGTAGAGCGTCCATATATACACGTACAAAACACACGTACACGCATACCCACACGCACGCGCGCGGATCCGCACACACAAACGGCTATGCGCACGATCCGTGCTCACGGCGCGAGTATGCAGATGCTCCCGATATATCGAACGCGCGTAAATTTGCTGTAACTTGCCAATGAGGATAATTAAAGATTATCGGGATACACATCTCCATCGTGAAACAACGTTCTTGCGTACTGTGTGCAGGCGAGCAAATTGATTGCGTCCCGTTAAGCGGTAATACGCGATAAGATTCATTACTTGTCGTTACCGCCCGATTACGGCATTATAACGCGTATAGAAGTAAAGTTGCCGAATACGAAACCGCCTTTCCTCACCGAGAGATTCAAGACTAAACCTCTTAAAAGGAGGTGTTCGACAGTTTCAATTTCAATTGATGTCAACGAACGCAATCTACAGTGTTAGTTTTTTAAAATCTTTTATCTGTAGAGAGACTGGGTCTTCCAGACCCACTCAAAAGTTGCGCATCAACGTTTCTTAAAAAAATAAGTTCTTTCTAAACGCTTGTATCTTTGAGATTACTGGACATTTTTTCAATCTTTTTTTTTATCGACGCAGAATTGTTTAAACTTTCAATTCGTAAACAAGAAATTAAACAAATATTGATTTTTTGTGAAGATATTTGATCGTAAAGTTGCGTGGGCCTCACAGACCCAGTCTACAATTTTCGTAGGTTTCGTTTAGGTCTACAATCGAAGGGTTAACACAATGACGATCGAAAAGATCGCGTATTCAAGGAAGTTTTTGTAATATGGGGGAATATAAATGTATGTACAACTATCAGCGATTCAGTATTCAAACAAACCTGTTTCGAATAGTATTTGAAATTATTTTTGAAGTTATTCTACGTGAAGTTTTTCTCCGGAATCTTTATCTTGCTTCTATCAATCGCGATGAGATAAAATTCCATAGATTTTTCCTGGTTTTTTCCGTTAGTTTCCGTATCTGTTTGATCATTTTTAACCACTCATTTTCTAGCTATAATCATCTTTTCCAGTTTTCACGAGTCCGTGATGGCAATCGTACACAATCATGTCAAACGTACATACACGGCGAAAATAGCGCCGCGCGGAAAATACCTCGACAAGGACCTTCGCGGGTTAACGCACACGGATTAAAAAATAACAAATCGATTTTATGATAAACTTATTTATAAGAACTTAATTTTAGTTATTGTTCGCGACAAGACGTTCCGCAAATTGCCTAAAAATGACAGTCTCGCTTTATGCGATATTTATAACGTCTCGATATCGGCAAAATATACGTATGTATATTTTATATTTTTAACATTGTATTCTTTGATATATTAATATCAAATGCTAACATAAGTCATTATTAAAAATGTTATTTTTGACCCTTTGCCTGTAGACCTAAAAAAAAAACCTATTGTAGACTGGGTCTGTGAGGCCCACGCGACTTTAAGATTGTATATCTCTGCAAAAAATCAATGTTTTTTCAATTTCTTTTTTTTTTAATCAAAAATTTGAATTCTGCGTTGATAAAAAAAACCAAATTGAAAAAATCTCTAGTAGTTTCTAAAAGATAGAAGAGTTTAAAAAAAAAACTAATTTTTTCTAAAAACGTCGATGCGCAATTTTTGAGCGGGTCCGGAAGACCAAGTTTACGGACGAAGGGTTAACACCATTAGTGCTTGTAATATTTATTACAAAAAAAGAAAATTTAAAAAGAAAGGATTAAAAAAATAGAAAAAATATCCTTCTCCTACTTTCCTCTAATGTACAAATTAGTTTTCACAAATGTAGAAATACTTGTCAACATTTTTACACACTGAATTCTCAATTACAGTGCACAATTGTAACAATTGATACAATTGATGATCTGGATGTATAACGAGTGTCGTCGCACTAAAGCCGCATAGAGAGATTTCAAGAATATAAAGTTGATTTTTTCTTAGAGAAGATTTAAATGGATTGACTTAATTATGGAGTTATTTACCTCACTGAAGACCTTCGCGGCTTAACGCACACGGATTAAAAATAAATAAATCGATTTCATGATCGACTTTATTTATACAAGCCTAATTTTAGTTCCGTACAACGATGCGCAACAAAACTAGCTTAAAGCAAAAATTATCTTTTTTTTTTTTTTTTTTTTTTATTTATTGTATCCATCTTTTTGTAAGCAATTTTGCAAGCTTCCGAATTTTGTTTTAATCGTCGAAAAGTGTAGAAAAATGTTGCACGATCGCATGTATGCTTCGTTTAATTAAATCTCATCAATTCGACACGTGTAAAAAACATACCACTGTGTCGCGTTAACACGCGAGAAATGACTCTCGCGAACACACAGACGAACACACAAAACGCGCGGGTTGTTTAACGCGATGCGCCGTTAAATTAAAATAACGGTCGTTCGTTGGTTGAAAAAAATGCTGCCATATTGTTTCGACAAAGGTCGATGCAATAGCAACCGGATCCGACGCAGTACTACATGCCGAGCTCGTACGCGGCTACGGAAGCGACCGCAATCTTTAATGTCACTACTTCCGGGGCCGCTGTTTACGAGCGCGCTAATAATACTCGCGGGCGACTAGCGGCGGCCGCGATTTGATACTACAGCGGAATTACCCGACGAATTTACTCCGTCGGTTTTTCCACATACCCTCCGGAAATCCGCCCCTCGCGAACTTTTGACGCGCGGCTCAAGGAGCTTATTCAACAAACTTCAATACGCTATACAAATTGCAGCAAATTTGGCAATTATATTTCTTACAACGACAATGTTATGGTTAAAATTTTTGTGTCACTTTGTTTGTATGATATTTTTGAGATATGTTCAATATTAAAGTCGCACTTTTATAAATATTCTTATATAAAAGAAGCAATATTTATGACAATTAGTATATTGTAATTTCTTAAATAATTTTACCATCTAAATAACAAAAAAAACATTGTGTAAAGTTCACGCATGAAAAATGTATATAAAAAACTGAACAACATTGCACCGTTTTTGTATAATAACCAATAATATGACGAAAGGTGACATTTTCCGCCAGTACAAGAAAATTTTTGTTTTAAATTATCTATAGTAGATTTCCATATAACACACGGGTTCATTTAACACATGGGTTTGTATATTATTCGTTCGTGTAACACGGATTCTCTTATACATACGTGTTTTCAAATGCATGCGGCGCAATATTTGTATAACTTATTTGAATCGTATAACACAAATTCAACATAATGAAAGATATTATGTTATACTAATCTACTGTATACAATAAAAAAAATTTTTTTATTTTAACTCTCAAACTGTAAACGTTTTTTTGACACCTTTCATCCGCAAACCAAGGTCGTTTATGTCCCCACTGTATTTTTCTCTATTTTATAGAAAAATTTTAAAAAAATTTATGTAGTATCTCTAAACGTTTTACATTACAAATCAACCAAAACATTTTGGAAAAACTTAATTTGTTTAAATAATTTTTAATATAAACAAAGTAACTCGAGTGTAATAACTCAAAATGTAGTTTCGTTTCAAAAATCGTAACTTTCCAAGAAGTCGATCAACTTGAAAAAAACAAAGTGCTTAAATTGAAGATAAAGGTTGCAGCTTTCATAAGAAAATTATGCTATTGCATTTTATTAAATATTTTGGATCATAGATATTTTGATTTTTTTGTTTTAATTTCGTTTTGTCACTGTGACTATCGAAATTGTACCGGAGAAGATCTGAAATTTGGCCCCGTTACGTTCGCCTCCTATACAACTTTTTTTTAGGGCGGACTCCTTTCCTTTTCCTCGTCTGTAAGTTATAAACACAAGTAGATTTTGCGAGGACACGAATCACCCTCGTTTGCAGTTTGAGAGTTAAAATACTTATATATACAATAAAAAAATTTTGTTTTAAAATACGATAATTTGTTATTAAAATATCAAATATTTCTTGAAAATATATAATCAATATAAACGTAAGATTTTAGTAGTACCAATGTGTTTTTTTGTTTCCAAAAACGCTATTGCACCGAGCCTCAAATGTCTTTGCATGGTCCTATTTGCACGTTCAGTAAATAGACTCCTTAAGTGCCTTATCGCGTTGCGGGGTTTTCTTCGAAAATTTCTCGCGAGAATACATTCTCTCTCTCTCTCTCTCGCAAATGACAAAAAAATCGCGCGAGACGCTTTTTTCTTTGCTCTTAACGACAATGTTCAGAAATCGCAAAAACGATTGTGTGTATTTTTTCCTTGCAGCTCAAAAACTACATAACGCAAGATCTTTTTATCCGCAAGAAAGAACAAACGCGGCCTCAATGATTTATCTCCGATAAAATCTTTGCACACACGTGAGAGATGCAAAAAGGCGATAATCACATGTTGAGAGTTTCAATTGGCGACAAATAGATCTTGCGACAGATAATGTGATCGAGATAATTATGTCACGCCTCTCTTTATCAATATCGCGCGCATTTCCGTAAACGAAACTTCAACGTGATGTAACGTATTTGCTTGAATTCTCCTTGTTTCCTCCTTGCGTGTTATTGTGCGCGCGATAACGTTGTTTTTTTTTTTCGTAAAGACGGAGAGACAAACGCCGCAAGACTATCGCTATTGCGATTGTTTGAAGAATGAGACGATATATATGTATGTGAGTAAATCTAATAGACACGCGATAAAACGGAATGATCAAATAACAAACCCGTCCTTATCTCTGACTTAAAAAAAACAAAAAAACAAAAAAGTTGCTTCACACTCGGTGATTTACAATTCCCCCGAACCGGTTTGTGATCGTTCGTGCATACAAGTGAGAAATGACTCACGATTACCTTACAAAACGTTATGAAGAACGGTGTTTGCTTGTTTTTTTTTTTGCTCGATTCTTCCTGAAGTCGTAAACCAAGAAGATGCAAATTTGCATATTACGTAAAAAAAAAACAAAACAAAAAAAGATACACGATAAAGATAGGCAAATACATGTCGTGTCATAATTCCGAATAAATAAGAAAACAACAGCGATCGGCGCACGTGCATGTGTTGTATATTAGCGCAAGAGTCATCTCGATGATCTTGAAGCGAAGAATGAATTTGCATCAAGTCATCACGTGGCGGTCGTTTGCAGTCGGCGCGGTGACAAGAAACGACGTCGCAGGACTGTATCGCATATTTCCCGAAAAGCGATTATGCGTTCCAGATGGAAAAGACAATTGCAAAACAGAAGCGACTATCTTGAAAACAAAACGCGACACCTTGTCGAGGAATTGCATGAACTGTTCTTTCCGAAATTGGACTTGCGAGTTATGGTTTTGCGAGCTACGCATATTCGCGTGTTGTATGTGTGTGTGTGCGCGCGCGCGCGCGTGTGTGTTAGTAGCGTAGCCGCCATTCGTTCAGAAGCTGCGAGCAATCGTCGAAATTGAATTTGCTGCTGGGTCCCCGCGATTTACAATTTCGCCGAGTCGACAGGCTTGTTTCTGCAGTTCGACAGCTCGGAAACTTGGCCGGACGAGAGAAAGGGCAGAATCGGCGACCGGCGGGCGCAGCATTAATTGAACCCTTTATTTCCAAAATTGATTTCGACAGGTGCGAATAAATTTTGGAAGCGTTCGCATTTGTATTCGTATGATGTAGCAGTACGCGCGTGTACTTGGATCTAAATGTATAAGTTTGTGATAAACCGAGGATCTCTTTCTCCCTTACTGAAAGTGTTAAAGTGTACAAACAAAAAAAAAGAGAGACGGAGAGAGTTAAGAGAGAACAATCTGATCCCGCAACACGCGCCATAGAAGTATCAGATATCTCTTCCAAGTTTGTATATACAAACAGCAACTCGTTGAAAACAATTTTCAACAACGACAACACGCTGGGATTAATTGTCGCGTCGATACAATTTCAACTTCATTAAAGTTGCGAGTATTAATTTCAAAAGCGAGTGTCACATGACAGACACGAAGCGATACGTATCACCAGCGACAAATTTGTTAATTTTTTTTGCGGGCACAGATCTCAAAAATGACATACGAGTCAGACAAACCGGGTCTGCGAGATTTACGCGACTGTAAAATCGAATACCTCCATGAAAAAATCGATATTTTTTAAATTTTGTTTTTTTTTAATCGAAAGTTTAAACAATTCCGTGTGTTAACAAAAAAACCAAATCTCATGGAAGAAAAAGATTTGTTAGAATATAAAAGTTAAAAAAAAACTAAGTTTTACCAGAGACGCGCAATTTCCGAGTGAGATCTAAGATGTCCATGTCTGTCCGCGAAGGGTTAATTGTGAGAGATCGTTACATAGCAAAAAGCAGCTGTAAAATAAACAAGCAATACTGATTATCGCCGGTAATAAAAATGACAGTCATCGAATCGATTATCGAATTAATGAGTAATGCGCAATTAATGATCACTTCACGGCCACGTGCGTATTGATGTAATGTGCGTGTGCAATTGCAAGTTCTTACAAGTTGGAAAAATTTGTTCGCTCGATCGAAGATTCGCATCTGACAGGAAAATCACGCTGCGCGCGCGCGCGCGCGTGTGTGTATGAGTACGCTTAGGATTTTGTTTCGCAAAATAGACGAGTGAATATGCACACGCAGCCCGCGTGAATCACAAAACCGCAAAGAGTATTCCGCGGAAAACAATGCGCTTAACGAGCGACAACTTCTCATCGGGTCATAAGCAAGATGAATTTGATACGCCGAGTCGGCGCAACACAAAAGAGCTCATGTTACTCCGATACGCCGTTAAAAAGCTACAAGTTGACATATCAGAAAGTCGCGAAGTCCTCGAATCGAAAGGCTGCTTTTAACAAAAAAAAAAAAAAAAGACTTTTCACTCAAGAGCTCTCCTTATGTTATACATTGCAACTAAATAACAAAAATTTACCTTCTCGAAGATCACTTTTCAGAAAATCTTAAACTAAAATTTTAAAGATGACAATTAGAATTTAGGTGAAATTAAATATTATCTCGTAACGAGTAAACCGACCAAACTGAATAAAACACCACTTTGTAGCGAAAACTTGTCAAATGTTATTGTTACAAATATAAAACAAATTTTTAATACCTTAGTAATTTAAATACATATTACTAATGTGTATTTAAAAATTATTAAAATTTTATATATTTATTTCATACTTAAAGTTATAAAATTTGACAAGTTCACGCTACAAAATGGCGTTTTTTATTCGGTCTACTCGTTACGAAGTAATAACCGTTTGCTTTCAACTAAATTGTCACCCTGTATATATTTAACACACAGAGTATGTAAATAATAATTACGAAGATACCTCTCTTAAGTAGAATCAGTGCGTTGCACTGAAAATTGGTGAGTGTTTGCGGATAGTTGCTATATAATCTTCCACGGAAAATCGGTGTATTTCACTAATTCATTCAGTTGGAAAACTTCCTGTTTGAATCAGCACATACTCACTGAGTCAATCAGTAAATATCAATGCTTCTAAAATAATTTACAATATATGCAGAAGATATTTATTTTTTCATGATAAATGCACCAAATTACTTTTCTTTGTTATTTTCTACGTTGTCCTTTTATTTCTTTTCAATTATTTTATTTGTTTTCAATTTTGTTTTCTATTTTTTAGTTTTCTTTTTATACTTATTTTGGATTTCTTTACTTATTTTTCTTATATATTTATTTTACAAATGTTTTTCTTTTTATTTTTACTTTATTTTATTTTTGTTAATAATTTTGAAATTATGTTTCAAATTGCGCTTGAGGGAAGCTTCCTAGAGCGCCTCAAAAATAAAGCTTCTATCTCTATCTATCTATCTATTTATCTATCTTGTCCTACTTCGTAGAAAAAAGCCTATTGCGCTAGGAACCACTTCGACTGAACTCGAACTTGGAAACCTTCTGATTACGAAACAGACGCTCTACCAATTCAGCCATTGAGCCATTCTCAAAAACTGTTGCGAAGCTGATAATGTAAACGCCTTTTAGTCGTTGACATTTCGAACTATCTATCTCTGGGAATCTGTGACAACGAATCGATTAGTAAAATTTTAACTGTTTCTACTTAAGAGAGTAATTAATTACAAAAAAGCCTTCAGCAACAGTACATCAAATCGAAGCTGATGATTTTGGTGGCATTCAAATTATTGTGTAATCTTTATATTTATGCGACGTGTGAAATATTTTGAAACTTTAAACAAAAAAAAAAAGAAAGAAAATACTAGGGTAGTAGAAGAAGAAAGAGTTTTTTAAGGCAGAAACCAGATTTAGTTAAAAAAAAAAAATAGAAATAAGAATAAGACGGAAAACACACGTGGCCTGTGTAATAAGAAACAAAAAAAAGAGATCAGGACAGCAAGTAGATAATAGAATAAAACATTCTAGATATAAAAAATGTTAGATACAAGACAACTACAGTGTTCGGAAGAGAAGAAGGAACAGAGAGAAGGAACGAGTGCGTAGAAAATAGAGTGGATGAGAACAGAATTTTTATATAAACCAGATCCGCGAGAAGCTAGAGCCATTCGGTTGCGCTAGCAATTGAGACATATGTAAATTTAACGTAGTTATAATGTTAAAATTTTTAATTTGTACGTGCAGAAAAATGATGATTTGGTATGCAAATTATGTATATCATGAAATATCTAGCAATTCGCACCAGCGTTATCAACGCAGCCGATTGTACAGCCGGAGGGTCATATCGCAGAGAGCAGCAGCCGGTCGAGAGAGAGAGAAAGAGAGAGAGAGAGAGAAAGAGAGAGAAAGAAAGAGAGAAAGGGAGAGAAAGAGAGAGAGAGAGAGCTGTCAAGCGCACGCCGGCCGCGCCGATCGACCTCGTGCACAAGACAAGAAACGTACGTGACTCGTCGTCGTATCCCGGGCGGCGCCGGCGTCGACGTTGACGACGGCGTCACGCGGCCGTCGCGATCACTCGCGAGAGCCGCGCGCATGAATGAAACGCGAGCGGAGGACGAGAGAGAGAAAGAGAGAGAGAGAGAGAGAGAGAGAGAGCGGACTCTTCTAAAAGGAGAGGAGTTACGTAGGGTCAATCAGGGTAATCGCGACAGCCGGCGTATGCGGACGCGACAGCCGGCGTATGCGGACACGACAGCCGATGACACACAATTAAATTTATTATCCTCCGACAATCGTCGTGCTACCAATCATTTTACGACGTCCGCTGAACGACGAACTTTTGTCACCTTTTTTTCTTTTCGACAATTCCTATCACACGTAACTGCTGCTCGCTGTGTATCGCTCGCTTTTTTACTGTCCGTACCGGGAACTAACACGCTGTGTGTCTGAGTGTGTGTGTCGCGGCGGTGGTGTCGTGATTATTCAGCGTTGCAATTACTCTAATTGACCCCGCGCCGACGTCGCGCTCGTACGTATATATGTATACCGAGAAACTTTGTCATCGGCGCTTTTCATTGATTAATTCGGAGATTTAATATAACGGGATGGGCGGATAACGCGTATATAATGAGGAATTACTGGAAATAAAAATCAACGGCACTTAAAGTGAAATTCCGAGATAACACGCCACGCGTATTGGGGACGTGCGTAAAAGTGTGTGTGTGTGTGTGTGTGAGCGCGTCGTGATCGACTGCGCGAGAATTAATTATCGGTCGGCATCTCGCGCCAAGTGGAAATTGAACGGCGAAATATTCAGCCACTTAATTTTTTTTTATAATCCGCATCTTTATCCAGGATTTTAAATATGCGACACTTGACGCTGTAATTAAGAGAGTGATACGTTGTGTCCTGAATGAGACGGCGAACGAGAGAGAGAGAGAGAGAGAGAGAGAGAGAGAGAGAGAGAGAGAGAGAGAGAGAAAGAGAAGAATCGTAGCATTGTATCTCGAAAAGTGACGGAAGAAAAGAGCCGTATCGCTTCCCATTTTCTCCGAGCAAACTAACTTGAGTAACCGAGTTTATGTAAACTCCCCGTGTCTTCATGACACACACACACAGACGCACAAGTTCGCGGCGAGCGTTGTTGTCTTTCGTTAGTTTCTTCAACAAGAGGCGAGAGAGAGAGCAAACGATTCGCGATACTCACATCCGCTTTTAGCGCGGCGCTTCATGTGTATTTCCCTAACTAATGACGGCTTTACAATGTGTTATAGATAGCGAGGAGTCAAGTCAAGTGGCAAATTATACTCACCTTCCCCTCAAGACGAGTAACGATACAAACGCTCAGGCGAGTGTAAAAGCGCGCCGTCTTGACGCGTTAACGTCAAATTACGCAATTTTCCATTATTTTCGGAGCGAATTTACGCGACGACACGTTAACGCGACGAAGAATCCGAAGTTTTTGCGCGTTTCTCGATAAAAAATAAAAAAATAAAAAAAAAATAAAAAAAAACAACGGAATGTATCGGGTGAAAAAACCCGAAGCGTTCGCACTGTTACATCACTGGGGCCCGACCGGCTGCTCCGCGGATACTTCGGTTTGACAGCCGATACATATGAGATACGTACGTACTAAGAAACTATACTCACCGAGTAACAACAACTTGAGTTCCCGCCTGGCATCCCGCTTGTCCCTCCGCAACTGCCGCTCGATCTCCTGATTGATGCGTTTCTGTTCCTTTGCTTCCTCCGACAGGCAGCACGCCATGGCTCAGGACGGTGAGATCCTCCTTTGACGGAGGAGGGAAAAAGTTAAACGGCGAAAGAAGAAGGGAAGAGAGGAGAATGGTTCGAAGAAGAGAGGTAGGAAAGTTACCGAGGAAGAGAAGTCGCGAATCGAGGAGAAGCAGGAGAGAGAGTGTTACGTGTGATTCTCGTAGTGACAACGAGTGCTGCTCGCCGACCGGCGGCGACCTTCGTTGCAGCTCTTCTTTATCGGTCTCTTTCTCACTTTCCACGCGCACGGCAAATTACACTCGGCCGATCTCGCCGTCGCGTGCGATCTTCGCCGCGCGTTAACTCAGCGCGAGAGAAACCCGGTCTTCCTCTTTCTCTCTCTTTTTCTTTTTTTTCGGATGGTCTTTCTGATGAGTGAGATTTGATCCCGACTGATCTTATACGGGTTCACTCGTTATCGACGGCGAACGAGCGACGACGACGACGTAAAGACGCCTCGTCGTCGTCCTCGTGGTCCCCGTGCTCTTTCTATCCTCTTCTCTCTCTCTCTCTCTCTCTTTCTCTGTCTTTCTCTTTCTCTCTCTTCGTCTTTTTCGTCCCGGCGCTGTCTCTTCCGTTCTGCTAATCACACCACCGGCAATTCCACTATCCACGACGACGACGACGACGACGGCGGCGTGTCACTCACTTTCCAGTATACAACACAACCCACCACTAGCACCACCACCAGCACAACGGTCACCACGATGACGACGACGACGGCGACGACGGCGGCGACGACGACGACGACGACGGTGAAAAAGAAGGAAACGACGGGGGAACGTCCCCGACACGGACGCACCCGTGTTTTTCCCCCCTCAACGACGGCGGCGTCTACGCAGCGCCGTTGCTCCTGGCGGGGCTCGACGACGCCAGCGACGCATCAACGGCGCGTTTACGCGCACGCACACGAGCCCTTCTCGCGCCGCCTGTCGTTTCCTACTGCTCGCGCGGTCGGTCGTTCTGGTGCTCCGATCTGTCTGTTTCTTCGCTGCTCTCCGCTCCGCACTTTGTATGTACGTACGTACGTGTGTAATGTAATCTGTCTCCTTCTCTCTCTCTCTCTCTCTTTCTCTCTCTCTCTCTCTCTCTCTCTCTCTCTCTCACTCTCTTCCTTTCTCTTGTCAGATCCCGTATCGTTTCGTCACGCTCGCACGCACGTTTTGCTCCGAGAGAGCGCGAGTCCGCCGAGGCGCACTACGCGAATCTTCTAACCCAAGCGCGCGAGAGATGCACGTAATGTATCCGTATATTATATACACATATGTAATCCTCTCCGCGTGATTCTTCTCTTGGTTACTCACGCACACACACGCGCGGCACACACGCAACCACCATCGGGGCGCGCACGTTTCGCCTCCTCCACTATGTGTACGAAGAAGAGAACACGACAGCGCGGCCTGTCGACAGCTCCTGCCTAACCACACGACGTTGTCCTGGATAGACGTGTTTCCCCGCTGAGGGCGAGGTCCGTGTCTGTTTCTCTTTCGTTCCTTCCTTCCGCGCTCTCTCTCTCTCTCTCTCTCTCTCTCTCTCTTCACGGCACTTCTTCTCACCTCTCGCACTCACTTCCTCTCTCTCTCTCTCTCTCTCTCTCTCTCTCTCTCTCTCGAGCTTGTGTTGTCGCTGTCGTTCTCTCACCCGAGTCCCGGCACGGGGGGGTTAACACTTGGCGCAGAGGAAACACCACCGATGTGCCCGACGGATTTGACACTTTCCGACGGAGTCTGGAGTCGCGGCGCGCGCGTTTTTCACCCACGTACGGCACACTGCACACACGACACGGCCAGAGAGAGCTCCCGAGAGAGCGGCGTAACGGCGACGTTCGGCGATCAGCTCCCCGGCTCTCGCGCGGTGTTGGTTGGGTGTGGTAACCCACCGGCGCTCCGTCTCTCCCTCCTCACTCACGTACTCACGTTCTCTCTCTTCCCCGCGGACTCCGGTCCCTCGGTCTCGCTCGCACACACTCACCGTCTCGCTCGCGCCGACTCTTCGCTCTTTCCTCTCTGTCGCGCTCGCTCCGTGGTACACGCCAAGAGTAGCTGCTGCTGCTGCTGTTGGTGGTACTGTTGCTGCTGCTGCTGCTGCTGCTCCAACACACCGACTGACACTGCAACACGACACGAAGACAACACGAGACAAGCGCGGCATACACGCGCGTGGTACAACACTTGATAACGACGACGTGTCGAATCGCCGCGAAAGAGAGTTCACTCCGATGCGCGCTCGTCGGTTATCTTCTCTCTCACTTAGTCTTACACATTCCCTCTCTCTCTCTCTCTCTATCTATCTATCTATCTATCTCTCTCTATGTTGCTGCTGCTGCTGCTGCCTGGCTGCACGAGCGCCCACACCTCACGAGCGGAGCGACTCCTCTTTGCAACACGCGCCGCGCCCGTCCGGCGCGCAGCTTTTATGAAGAGTCGCGCGAGCCGAGAATCTTGTTAGAATAAACCAGATTGGCGAAGCCCCGCGACACGGCACCCACGACCAGCTCGTAGTCGGTTCGCTCGTGGCTGGCTGCCTGCGTATTATCAGCAGCGCGATAAGGGCGCGGGGGGTGCGCACGTGTCTGCTAACGAGATTACAATCGCCGAGTGGGAGGAGGCGCGGTCGCTACTCGACCGAGGGGGAGGTTGCACGCCGAATGTAACGGCGTAGCGCCTGCGTCGGTCTGGCTTGCCAAGTTTTTCCTACATTATCGACTGAGATAACTGCGGCGCTGCGCGAGAGTAATCTGTGCGGAGAGGAAAACCGCGTCGCTAAAATCTCATCGCGCCGGCCGGGACGTTTGTCGCCTCGGCGCACTTTTTTTTGCGATAACACGCGTAAATAAAAAAAAATAAGAGAATCAAATATCAACAGTTTTTTTTTTATACAAGTTTTTTTAAATATGAAATACTTTCTTTACTTCAGTTTTTTCGCAATTATTTTGTCGCTGTCGTTTCTTTGCGCAATCGCTTGATATTTTTGTCGTTATCTTTTACAACGATCTCTGTTTTTCATCCTTTTTGTTGCATATATTTCTATCCCCTCTTCGCGAGTGAAGCTTTTGTCATGTCAGATTTGCATTTGCCGAAAGCGCGTTGCCGTGAATCTGCGAGATTCTCTTTTCTGTATGTGCTGAATATTCTATTTCACAAGTTCTAAACCGGATTTGCATTGCGTCGTGAATGAACATTGTAATACTGAAGAGAAACGTAAAATACGGGAAAAAACTAGTCTTCTCTATAGATATTAGACTAACATATATTTTAAACAATAGAATAGAATTTTTTTTGAAAAAACAAAAAACGTTTCAAAAACCGAAAAACGTTTTTGCGATATGAAAACAGTTATCTTTCGAATAAACGCGCCGGAAACGAATCTTCCGAGGAATCGAGGAATTTTAATATACGCTTTTGAAAGTCGAAAGCACATCGTTCTCTATTTTGTACGTCTCAGGAAAAGCACGTGCCGTTGTTATTGCCGAGAGGATTAAGTTTAAAATGTGAGGCTTCGCGAAGCCTATAATTCCGACCGACGTCTAGGACTTGATTCGATCTCTTAATTACTTGTCAGTTCTCTGATATGACACCGTGCTTATTGCTTTATCCGCACGTGATTGACGTGATATTTTTAGCGCGCCTCCGCTTCTTTGCTCGATTCTTCCTCTTGAGACACGCGTTTCCTCTACGAGATGCAAAATCAATGGTTTTCTTCGAACGAGACCGAAATATATAAATCGGTCGTTCGCTCGCGTGCGTGTATCATCTTCTTCATAAATGTCACTCACCTGTGTGTCTGAATGAGCCACGTGACGCAAATAAGTCAACGGAAACAGTTTTGCACAAGGTCGCGACATACGTGTTGTAACGATCCATGTTGCCGTGTAACGTTGTGAAAGATTTGCTCGAGAATCTCCAGCCCGTTTGTGTGTTCGTTTTATCGTCGTTAAACACGCGATAATTTTCGAACATCGTACAAAGAAACAAGATATGTACAAGTTCTTCGGCAGTTCCCACGTCCAAGAGTCGTCCGCTCTGTTTGGAAGTCCGTCAAAATCGCGTCGTACTGTCGCCGCAGTTTTTTTTATCCGCGACACCGACGAGTTTATTCGCGTTCTCGAACAGCTTTCTTGAAATTTGCGCACGCGAGAAAGAAATCGATTTTTCTGTCCTCATGATCGTCAATCGAACAAGACGCGCAACGTCCCTCGACGTAGAATCGCGTTTTCGGAGCGACGATTATTTCTGCTTTTATTCGGAGGAAAAGAACTACGCCTTTGAGGACTTTAAACTATCTGTTTGTGATGTGCGATAGCGTATCACATCTAAACAGTCCGCAGAAGAACAACAGGCGAGGAACGCATGATTCGTATCGAATATTTTGTTCGCGGTGAGACAGGATACTCGCAAGGATTGCATGTGCCGAACAACGGCCTCGAGCGCGTTGCCGATCAAGCTCAGCCGACGTCGCATCAGACTCTGCTGCTTGTCATCCATGATCTCGTCTACTTGAGTTTTCATCAGACAGACCTGCAGAGTTTCTCGCAGTCTTTGTCGTCGGCTACCCGATTTCTACACAAAGGAAACTGTATATATTTTTTTTTAAATTCAACGTCGTCGTTCGACAGTGTTCGTCCAACGTCGCTTAAAGTTAACTTGATGATGATGATAATGGTTGCCTTGTGATCGATAGCTGTTGTGCGTCTCGACGACTTCGTTGCATCGCTGCTCGCAAACGCAGCAAACGGATACAGCGGGTTTTTCCGGAGGTAATAGCAGCGCGTTTTGCGGCTAAAAAGGACGGATGCGCTTGTGAAGCACCCTCGTCCTTCGACGCGCCGGGACAAAAATGAGAACGAAGACACGGCTCGCTCTATCTCGAGCGGTAACGTCGCTCGCGAGATTGCGACATTGTCATCTGGCGCGTCTTGTTAAAAATTATGTCTAGAATACACACAAACACGTACGTTGCAAGTCATGGTTTTTTCTTTGTTTTTTTTTTTTAATATGTGATAAAATACATTAACTGTACAATGAAAAATAATGTTTATATGTGAGAGTTGTGATTCTCGTATATATAAAGCGTTACATTCTTTTAAAAAATACTATTGATTACTTAGCTTAACAATCACTCACTGATTGTTTCATCAGGCATATCTCTTCTGACGAGTGAATTTGTATTACCGTCGATGTAACCGCGCGGCTGTTCAAAAAAGTCATCAAAGAAGATACAGAAACTCGATACGACATCGCGCGCGTACGATACCGCAACGGTTTGCTCGTGTGTTAATCGTAAAATTTCTTTCCACTCAGCCTGTCGTGATAATGATAACGATCGAGAACGCGGTGTTTAAGGACGATGTGATTTTTTCTTTCTCGTTTCTTCAGGCAGTCGCGAGCGCCAAAACGCCGTTGTGTATATTACAAATCAATGGTTATTTATTGTATAATCATCTGTAATTGTGGAAAAAGAATATTAAACGACATACACTTCATACACTTCGTGGGTGAGGTTATACAAAGATATGACTAACTTGTTTCTTTTTTTTTTCAGTAAAACAAAACAACAAGACGTAAAAATGACAAGTGACATAACAAAACGATTGCTCCACTGCTACACTAAAATCCGCGCCTAATCTTCCGGTAAATGTTTGTTATAAATATATTACGTTGTTACAAATGTAAAATTATTATTACGACTTTCGTTTTACCACCTGTATTAACTCTTTGCGGACAACGCGTGTCCGCGGACAAGCGGTTTTGTCGCAAAGAGTTAATGTACAATATACATTGATATTTGTAACATATAAATATTACTAGTATAAACATTACAGAAATAGCAAAAGACGAAGATATGTATCATATTTGCATTCGCAATTTTTGTTCAAATTGTTAAATATGTCGAGCAATACGATTTTAAAACACTGAATATTGTATAAGTTATCAAAAAATATTAACACACAATTAGCGAGACGATTTCTGTTTCCGACCTTAATGTTTAAATGCATTTTGTCTCGCATTTGACGAATTCGCTTTCGCAGAGAATAATCACACAATTAATATTGCACATACAACATTGCAAAAACAAACTCAAATTATTTTCTTCGAATACACGAACTTCGTTTTATGCATATCTCGATATCCTCTTCTTTTTGAGTATTACACAATTTTTCAGCTTCACACACTTAACTCTTTTTATTGTAAAAAATATTAACAAAAACAAAGAATCGAGACCGTAATTCTCACTAAAGCTAATTGTAGTGTGACAATGGATCAATCCTCGAAACAAGTGACCTCTCTCATACAAAAGGAACAATCCAACTTTCTTATTATATCTTCTTTCTTCACATCTCATAGACTGTTTTATACAATAAAATAAAAACACACGATCAAAAAGTAGAAGCTGAAATCGAATATTTCTCTCTTAATGCTACTCTGTATATAAGTATATATGTATGTATGTATATATTATTATTACAACACTATTTGTTACACGAGAAAGATGCGAATATAAGACTGCGTTTTGACAGATCTAACGAATATTGATTGAGTCTACAAAAGTTTGGATCGTTACGTATTCATTTTTCCTATCCTGGATACGAATGATAGATAATTAGATTACAGGAGCGATGATATATATATATATATATATATATATTCAATATCAGTGTGTAATCATAAAATAATAACAATAATAAAATATAATAGATACTTTCTCTCTTCTCTTGCTACGCATATTTTCTACATACATTTACACAAGAGATTGCGGATACAAGGTGAGTAAAATCTGCAAAAATATTTCAAGAATAGATTATCTTACTGACGAAATCTCTTCTCCGAGTTAAAAGAGAAAAATAATATAAAGAGGTGTAGATCCGTAAATACAACGGAGATTATACTCGGGCGGGTAGCTCACGTGTTTTTAATACATCGTACAACATTTTGTTTCTTACGTATCATCGTTACTTGACATCTAATTATTATTAAGTCGTTGAAAAAATTTGGCATATAGATTGCGTTGATGATATAGGATGAAATTTGAATGGGAGATATAGCCGATCGTTGATCCGGTATAAGGGAATAAAAACGGTGTAAAATCTTATTTTGCGAATGCAGACCGGTAATTGGACCTTGAAGATATTTTTTCTCCCTCTTTCTTTCTTGCTTGCTTTCTCTCTCTCTCTCTCTCTCTTTCTCTTTCTTTCGTTGCAAGCGGAGAGGTACTTACTCTCACATGGCGCGCGTGTTCTTAAACCTTAGGATACGTTATTTCTTAGCGATAAATTTCTGTGGCCACAAAGTTATCTCGTAAAATACTCTTAAATCGTATATAGATCTCTTCTCCTCTCTTTCTCTCTCTCTCTCTTTCTCTCTGTCTCTCTCTCTCTCTCTCTCTTTCTCTCTCTCTCTCTCTCTCTCTCTCTCTCTCTCTCTCT
>NW_018020619.1:297492-346831 GCF_002006095.1 Pseudomyrmex gracilis | reverse complement strand
ATATAATATATATATATATATATATATATATGTATATATATATATATATATATGTATAGCTTTCAGTTTCTCTTTATATCAATATGCGTGTTATGTGTGATTCGTATCGTGTGTGTGTGTGTGTGTGTGAGTGTGTTAGAATATATTATTTAGTCGCTTAAATATCTCATTTGATTATTATTTATGATGTGTATCGTACGTTTGATATGAGAGGATTAATCCCATATATATAATTTTTGACGAAAAAACAAAAATGAACGTTGGCACAGACAGTGGCTGGGTTAAGGCACTTTGGGGTGATTGATTCTCTCCGCAGTACCCTCCAGCATAACTATCTTATTCTCGAATCCCCCGCTACCTTCCCCTTACACCTCTCCTGCAGCCCATCGCTTGGCTCTATTTCCTTAATTCGCCTTTTACCTATATATATATGTATGTATATACGTATATGTCGTGTTCGTAATACTACTCTCGAATAACCGTGCGGTTCTTGTCTCCCGTTGAATCACGAAATCCTTTTCTCCCCTTTAACTACCTTAAAAGTACAATACGCTGTCTCTGGTGAGCGTTGGAGTGTAAATGGCGAATCGAGCGCAGCTCTCACAGCGGTTTTGTGAAATTCGCCGGGAACATTCCCTTCTCGTTGGTGCCTTCTTTGATGCCCATTAGCCAGCCTTCTTCCTGCAGCATTCAAATATATGCGCGATAACATTGCGGGAGGGATACCAAACGAAAACATTAACACTACGCGCAATTTGAATATCACAATAAATATTAGCTTTGATTTGTTTACTCGGAAGATCACACAAACCTGTTCCTCAGGATCGTCGTACTCCACGACGCGTATGATTTCGCCGACGTCGAACGATAGCTCGTCCACGTCCTCGCGGCTGTACTTATAAGTGGCCTTAACTCTGTACAAAACACCCGGCGGTAGATTGTCAGTCGTTGCCCCTACAGAGAAATTCGTAGCATTTTCATATTCCGCCTCTAGAACGATCGAGTCCGCCCCGTTGGTCATGGACCTGTCTGTGATTTTGTCCGCAATGGAAACTTTGATTGACATTGCACCAATTACATGTATAGTGTTTTTAATTTTTGTTTTATTTTTTAACAACTTTATAATTAACGTTCAATACCACAACTAGGTCAGATTCACTACGATATCTTGTTTCTGGCAAGACCATGCACAAAGGGGCAGGCACTGTACTACTGTATTATAATAACAATAATCCGTTGCTGCAAATTTTAATAACATTCAATTAATTGTGTGTTATTATTTTACAAAAAAAACAATCAATCAACAACTGAAATATTAAACGCACGCGCTTATTGCTTTACTTTTGCAAATTACGTAATTTTAATTATAGATACAACAAAGTATTAAGGTCGACAATTCAATATGCCGGATGTACAAACGTGCAGTTACATATATTATATTTGTTTTATCTCTTTAAATGTGTAAATTAATACACATAGAGATTCGAATTTAATTATTATATCTATTGGCTTGTATCGACCTTAATACTTAGTTATACATTTTTACTATAGCTCTTAAATTGTTGTTAATTATAGATATTCTACATTTCTCATTTCTATTACATTGAAACATTAACTTTTGTATTTAAGTGTCAAGAAAAGTGAGAAAAACTCGATTTTTTCAAAATTGACGAAATGTTTTGCTCTACATAAAGTTTCGTCAAACGTCACTCAAGATTGATTTACATATACGGAACTTGGATTGTGAAGATCGCTATTAAAATTGAATTAAATGGTGAAGCGCAGTGAAAAAAAAAAATCAGTGCAAAATTCGCGAGCAACTTACCAACTGGAATATCGTACAACTCCTCGACCCGTTTAGACGGCGCGACTACGCTCTGCGGCGACGCATCTTGATTATCGAGAGAGTTATCATTGCTGTTAGCGTTGCTGTTAGCGTTGCTATTAGCATTGCCGTTTATCTGAGTGGTTGGCGACGTGTCTATGGCGGCGGGCACAGTATCGTCTAAAGCTGAAACACGCGAGAGAAAGCACACTCAAAACCAAGTGCCGAGCTAAAACACGGCTTTTTACACACATCGAAGCTACGCGGGAACGTTCCAAAGTCTTTCTCGAGTTTCACGTCCCGCATACAGACATCCACGTGAGGCATGCAAGGAACATAGTTAGTCGCACGCACGTGTATAGATTGCAAACGAAGAAAAGATATGACAAAAAAGTGATTACCTCCTGCGATATTGTTCTGCGCCGGTTGCGTGTTGATTATTAGGCTGAAATAAATAAAGACTGGATGTTAGAGTATTGTATAACTGTGCTGTACTACAATTATTATACGATTTTAGCGTAATGACCGCTTTATATCGCGTTTTATGCAACTATCATTTGATATTATATTTTGCAGATATAGTTGCAGATATAGTTGCACGGTATTGCGGCCTATGTAATTAGTTACTTTTGTAATTAACGTTTTCTTTATGTAGTTCTGTGTTTATGTTGCATACGCACGTAATTAACTGTGTCTAACAAATTTGTTTTACGTAATTGCTGTTCTTCTTTCACTTAAGGAGGTTTGGGACACATTTAAAGAATGACAGTTTTTGAAACTTGAGAATCTTGATCATAAAATAAAATTTTACAATAAAGTTTTTAAATATTTACTTCCGTGAAAAATTCCGAGAAAATCGTTATTGAAAATTCGGTAATTTCAGAAAAAATTTGTACTGATAGATTAAGAACTTGGGAATTCATTGTAATAAAAATTAAATGATCTTTCCACGCAACTCAAAAAAAAAAAAAAAATTATTAAAATACCAAAACGAGTTTTAAAGTTATAAAAAAATGGCAATCAGCTCGGCAATCAGTTGTTTATTTCTTTAATCGCATTCAAAGTAGAAAGCAATAGGAATGTACAGTCCTATATAACAAAATAAATAACAAAATAAAACTTAAAATATAATAACAAGATAAAAATTAAAAAATTCGTAAAGATAGATAAGATATATCACTCCATTTTCCTTTACCACTTGATTAACAGTTCCTTAATCTCACTCATTGAGTATTCAATTTTGAGTATTTCAATTTACTTACGATGAGTTCGCGTTGGGCGACTTTGGCGATTGTGGTTCTGTATTTTTCTTTAGTGTGTACGATCCTCGTTGACTTTCATTGGCCAATTTATCAACGATTGCTTCTAATTCGGAATAAACCTAAAAACGTAAACATGTATAAAAACGAATTTTTTATTATTCATTTTTTCTGTTCTGCGATCTCTGTGTGTCATCTCACACACTTGTTCCGCGCAAGATACTCTACAGAGTATATTATATGGTATATACCTTGGCACTTTCAGTATGAAACACTTGCTCCGCGGCGAAGAGCGTCTGTAGATTAGTGACGAGGAAAAGAACACGCGAGTCGTACAATGCTGGCAGTTCATCGTGCAACTCGGAATTTAGCTGCTCGTACGTACGCTTCGCCTCTTCCAACAGTTCTTTCCCCCGGGATACTTTAAGTTCGTCCCGTTTCTTTGGATTGCATTGCAGCGATTGGAAGTTGTGCCTCTGACTGTCGTAATCAACCAGCTTTCGACCGCGTTTGTCGATTTTTTTCTGAAAATCGATGAAATACATGAAATTAAGCGGCACATCGTAGACAGCGTCAAACAACAACTATCAAAAATTGTACAAGACCTACCCTCATCTCCGGAAACTGACTTTGATATGTGTTCAGCGGCACAAGAACCTGGTCCGCAAGCTTGTGAGTGAAATCTTGCCATAGCATGTCGAGATTTTGTGCTTGCACATACAACAGATCGTGTCCAGTCCACTGGCTCTCGTAGATTTCATTCAACGAGTCCATGAGCGTCTTCGAGGCAGCTTGCACCGCTACGAAACGAAAATCATCGGTTCACTTTTATCTTCAAAAATAAAAAAACAAACAAACAGATAATTTAAAACGTTTTCTAATTTGTTTTCCATATTTACGTGTCAAATAGAAACAAGATATTTTCCTGATTTTGTAATTGCGTGAACACATATGTAGGTACTTGGAAAGTTTTTATAGATGCAAGACAACGTAAAAACAAATTTTGCGAGATGCAGATAACGGAATAATATTTTCGAAAAGGTCATCGGGAAAGACGGAGACGTATTTCGCAAGCAGTACAAAAACAAAATGTTCCAACGGGTCAGGACACGTAGGTTTTTACTCGAGAAATACGCGCGCGCGCGCGCGACGCGAGTGACTACTTTCCTGACCTACATCTAAACCTCTCTTATAGTGCGTTCACCTGCGGCGATAAGGCGATTGCTTACAAATTCTTTCGCTCATGCACGCCGCATAAAAGTTAAGCTGTTATCTCTCGACTTCAGAATTGAATTTTGAGTCTTTTAATCCATTCCAAGATTTGAGCGTGAAAGTAACGCGTAAGTCGGTAAAGTTGAGTCATTTCGTGTAATTGTATTTACGCGTAGCTCCATTGTGCGGATGATTCGCATTAGCGCACTAACAGCTATTAGCGCGCGAATTACGGTAATCGAGCGGCGCGGTGTCATCACTTTTTAGTCGATTCAATCCGTAGCCAACAAGAGCTGCGCTAAGCGTCATCGTTAACTTTGTTTTTTTATCCAATTATCCTGGAACTTTAGACTCGGACTCAGAGTACGGAAGATCACGTCAATATAAGTCGTAATTATATTTATCTTCGTAACGCGTTGGGAAACAGTATTACCCGTATTTTTCCACTCGATTGCCGGATTATGAGCAATTTCATCGGTAGAGAAATTCGCGCTATCTGTTGACACAAGTTTTGCATGCGGGTATTTACGTAGGAACGACGTTACGTCCTTTCAAGCGACGAAAGGAAAGCTAAAAGAGATACTGGTTTTCTGCGTCCGAAATTAACACTTCCAAAGAAGTCGCCTACGAGCGCGTAGTGCGATGTTAGCATAACGGCACGTAGTGTGATCTCACCGTTTTTTTGCAAAATTACTGTTAATTATTAGTTTTATATTGATTATTAATTTTTTATCGCGTTGTGGGTGTCTCAACGTCTGTGTGTCAATTTTTTAATTTTATTAATTTATAAAAGAAGAATTCAACCAATTTATTTGAGAGTCGAGTTGTACAAAGAATTAAATTAATCTTGCGAGAGAGATATCGCAGCGAGCCACATCGAGAGACTTTTCCACATCAGCAGAAGCTATAAAAACATAATACAAATAGCAGCACGTTCTTGTCCAGCCGAGCGTAGAAATGTTGTTTGCAACACACAATTCAAGTAGGAAGGATTAAAGAGCGAATGACGTTTTGCTATTGATTTCGTGCCTGTTTGTCAGCCTCGTGGCGAACCTTGCCACTGAAGTGAGAAAGAGAGAGAAAGAGAATGAATGCGTGTCTGGTTTTGCCAGACTTAAAGTGCATAATCCCACTGCGCTTGCCGAGAAACGGCTACGGAAGCCTAAAAAATTTGTTAAAATTCTTCAGATGTTGAAATTACAAAGAGATACTAGAGTGTATTAATTTATTAATCAAACAAATTTGTTTATATTCGCAAAAGAAACAAAATTGTAAAAGTTTCGATAACATTTCGTAAATATATTTGAAAGTTTTATAATAAAACTTGCAATATTATATTTTTTCATAAAATCATAATAATTTAAAATATACAAAAAACAAACAGTTAGATTGAGAAGTATGATATAAAACAACAACAACAATGTCTCTGCAAAATAATTATGTTTTCACGATCGACAGTCAAACCAAAATTAAGAAATCGAAGTTCTCGAATTTTTCTTTAGTTCGCTTCGTATCGATTGTACAGGTGAAGGTATGTAATCGTGATGTTATCTTATCTGAAATATTAACAATCGTGACAAGGTCGTGTTATTTAAGATTTCGGACATACACCGCGTCTGAATGGCGCGGAAGATTGACATTATTTAACGCGACGAATTACGCAGAGAGTAATTTCTTCCTGCCGACTTTCAAAGGTCGCTTCATATATACGATATACGTGAGACACGTATGTACATATGTATGTATACATGTATATACCTGCGGTGTGCGAATATTACCGAATATATACGCGATTAAATATTACGTCGGTTCCGCCCGACGATAATTGATGCCGGTGAGTCTGCGCACAACTGCCGGTCGTTATTCAATACTCTCGCGAGTTATTCATCTGTCCGTCATTCATCCAGAAGATGATATGCGATAGAAGCGAATCGGACTTGAGTGTCTGACAAACGAGAAAAATAATTTTCTTGATGAGACAGGTCTCATTTAGTTAAGATAAGTGAATTTCGTGAGCAAAACAAAAGTTTTCAACAAGAATTATAACTCGTTATGTAACCGAATTATGTCTATTTATGTAATTGTGTAATGGAAAACTTTAACAACATAACGTTTTTAAACTAAATCAAGAAATGGAATTTTACAGTCATATGCTGGACGTATGTGTACGAAATATATATTTATTATAATATATTTAGTATTGATAAATATATACGTTTATTATATGTGTTTTTATCATGTAAATTAATACACATATGGAAAATTCGAATTAAATAACAATTCTAAAATTCATATACAATGCTACTTAGCATTCTGTTACATTCTATTACGTTATTTGTTGTATTTCACGCAGGATAAAGATTGCGTTATTACTTAGCTTAGATTGTGTGTGTAAGTCACATTCTAATATCGCGAAGAATTCACTTTGGTGGCCAAATTGAGAAGATGACTGTAATTAGGATTGCGAGAGATCCGAGTTCGATTCCTGGTCAAGGTGGTCTTTTTTGCATTGAGATTTTTTTTTCATTGGGAGATTAAACGGGCAATTCATATACATACGCGTGATGCAAAATATCCTATGTGAATTTTAGAATTTAATTCGAATTTTGTAATTTACACGTTAAAAATATATATTTTGTACGTACATTCGACGTATGGTTGTGTAAGGTCTTATTTTTTTGTTTAGTTTATACTCAAGAAAATTTTTACTCTATTATTTTAATCTCTATTTTTAATCTTTATATGTAAAATATTGCTATAAAATTCTTTATTAACTTAGAAAAAGAAGAAGAAGAAAACAAAACTACAACAGGTACTGAATCTGAATTGCAAAGTAAGTGCATGATTGATGCATCTATTTTGTTCTAAAATCGGCAAGAAAGTGCATGCGAGACAAAGTGCGGAGTTAGAGTAATGTATTGTCCGTATGAGCTTAGCAACCAGGTCACGGCGATGCAAGATAGAATAGTTTGTTTTTTTTTAATGCAAGTCGCGTTTCGCATGGGTTTTAATTCGACGATTCTATAAATATACAGCTCACATCGTATAGACGCGGAGATTTGCATACTTGCTTGTACCGCCGAAAAAAAAGAAATTTCAGCTCGATGCGTAAAACTTCGGACGTCCAAGTAGGTACGTTCATCGATAATTTTATGTTTTTGCGCGTGCTTAAAAGGCGTGTGTAAAACATGGTGAGCATTAAAGCGTCTAATAGATACACGGCGACCGCCATTTAAAGGAAAGACGGTGCGATCTAGTTTTGTTCCGGCGAGACTCGACTTACCTCGAACACACCTGATGTAATTGTTGAACTCCTTTTGCAGTCTGTTGGCGGAGTTCTGCTGTCTCGTGAAGTTCTGCAGGTGCTCGTCGAATATATCATCCGCGGTTCGGTCGACCTTGCCAAGATTTTGAAGAAACTGCAATAAGAAAGAAAAATACAGTAGTTATTTTTTTATATTTAATTTTTTCTCACTCTTTTCGATTTTCTAATAAGAAATGAAATTGAGTTTTCGAGTATGGAAACAAGATTGGGCTAGCGTTAGCTGATTTTTGCGTAGGTCTGTTTCTCAGACACTGGCTCTGCGTGGGCGTAAAGCATCTCCATAATGAGATGTTCAACTTTCTTTTCTGAGACTTTGCGTGGAAGATTCAACTTCCGATAAGAACTTTTGAAAACATCCTTTCCATCTTTTATATTTTAAATCAATTTTTTTTTACAAAGGTTGTCACGTTTTATAAAGGTCATTCAGCTCTCTCTCTCTCTCTCTCTCTCTTGATAAAAAAAACTCTCTTTGTTCATGTAATTACTATCATAGAGCATCGAGTATGATACATATCGCTCAGATAATGCAGGTGAACACACGAATGTCACAAATGAGGTTTTCGTACGCCAACGAAACGATAAACGCTGCCTGCATTGTGATATTGAAGTCTGAAACGTTCGTCGAGCGAAAAAATATAATTCAACGAGGACGTGCCTTGGCTTTCTTTTGCGGGCAAAGCGAACACACTCTATCATGTGACGTTTATTGACACGTGAGACTGTTACTTTTTTTGGAACGAAAGGGAGGGCCTGGGAAAATTTTACTTTAAAGCGGCAGACTAAAAACAAAGGATATAGATTCTTGATATTTCGAAAGAATGAGGAGTGGAATGTGCGCCAAAGAGAATGCTGGCGGCGCTCATGTCGGTTACATCTCCCTTGGGTTGGGTCAGAAATCAAAGGCTGGAACGTCCGCAATGGAAATCGCGCGAGTCAGTCGGCGGTTGCGTAACCACCGACCGATTCTATTCGCGGAGATCCGAAGGCGAGAGGTACGCCGACCTTCTTGCGAATAAACCAACAATTCGCTTCTCGTTTTCCCGCCCCGGGAAATCGAAGAGAGCAGATTATCCGATTTCCGCGTTTTGCCAGTTTTCCGCGAATTACACCCGCAATCTATTCCACACACGGACGCTTGATTTTTGTAACGTCGGCAACACGCGGAATGTAGTGCCAAAGTAGTTCTAACTTTCGTTTCTTTAAACTTTTCTTATTGTTATTGTTAATAATAAACTACAAATATAGTTTATAATTATGATACGTCAATGAATGCGAGAATCGTTTAACATTACGAAGAGACGACGTCGCAGCTGCAACAGTAATTATAGGGTGCCGCTTTAATTACGTTTATTCAGCGAAGAAGAGAACGGCTAATAAAACGCATGTGTCGACTGCGTCCGGTGTTATCACACGCATAAACGTTTTAGATTAATTCTTTCAGTAGTTTCTATGACGTCGTTAAGGGTGGTTAAACCGCGCAACGATGTAATTTATGTCTGGCTATTATTAAACGAAATGATCGCGGAGAGACATCGATGTGAAAAGATACGGTAAACAACCCGGAAAGCAACAAATATTGTACAAGCTCACGTAGCGTGCAACTAGCAGAAAATTAACGATCAGCAGGAATTAATATGCTGGATGTATTATGAAAATAGTTTTTAAAAATATTTGCACAGTACAAATATTGTTTGTAAATTAACAAAAATGTTTTTTATAAGTTACTACACAGAACTGAATTCAATTCGAAAAATTATCTAAGATGCTGAAGATCATCTAATTTGCATCTCGTATACAGATGTTTCAAAAATAAGTGGCCAAACTCTGATGTCACATGCTACTCTCCCTAGGAACAAAAAAAAGTTTATATCTCGAGAAATAAAAGAATTTTCGAACTTATGCTTATATGACGTTTTTTAATCCTTAGGGAGAGTAGAATACGATATCAAAGGCCATCTATTTCTGAAGCACTGTATATAAAATATCCAGTAACGGGTGCAAATATCCATTAATGAGTATTTTACAGAAATTCGAAATGAATTAAATTCAGAAAAACCATTTAAGGTGTTTAATTTGCATCTTATATACATATATATATACACACATATATATATATATATATAAAATTAATGGGTATTTTATTTATATAAGATGATTAATAATTTATATACATGAGATGCAAATTAAACATTTTAGGTGATTTTCTAATTCAAATCGAATTTCTGTGTGTATTACACGTTCAAAAGATATATTTTGTGCATACATTCAGCACATTGGTTCCTACTGACTGTCAATTCTTTGTTAATTGAACCTGAAAAAAATTGTTCACGTAACTGATATATAGTTTTTATATATCATTAACACCAACCCTGTAAACCCGTAAACTTATTGTCCGAGCGATGTTTGAAAATGAAATATTTTGGTATATTTTTTAAAGAAAAGAAAAAAATAAAAACAATATCAAAACTAATTATTTTCTCAATTTGAAATGTTGAATAAAGTTTTTAACCAATAAAAAATCGCGTCACAAACATAAATGTCATTTGCACAGGATTAAATAAGTTGTGCATGATTATATTACATATTTTATAGACTTCTAAGTATTGCGTTACGTGATGAACGAAGGATTTTCCTCGGTGTATGTCACGATATTCAGACAAAGAGGAAGTTATCGTATTCTCGAGCGTCGATTTTCGTTTTTGATATTTAATACAATCCTTTGTGAATCATCCGTAATACAGAACGTGTTCTCATCGCGAGATAAGCCCTCCCCAAGTGAGAGGAGCGGCGGGAATAGTGTTATCTAGGTGAGTCACGGCGACTTAAGTGCCGACGAAAACTTGGATTGCGTTTAACTTGCATTTGCAACACAGATGCACGATCAACATAATTAGTTATACGGGATATCGACCGTACCGTTACGTCGCGAAATATTTGTTTTGCGAAATAACGCGCGGTAACCACTTATTATTATTCACCACACGTGAACGTACAAGTACACATTCCTCCGATATAATCGATATATGTTAATCGGTTTTAGATCCAACCTAATGAGAATTAATACGAAGAGAAAGACGACTAAATTAGACGTCTTTATTGCAATTTATTAAAGCTGAGATTAGCATAAAAAGATACACTCTGTGTAAAGATCTGATTCGCAGATTACACCGAGACAAACATCACACACGACCGTGCGCCACGACCTACTGCGCGACTCAGCCGAAGTGTTTTTTTTTTTTTTGTTTTTACATATTTGACACAAAGAGAGAGACACAATTTTTGTCACGATCTCTCGTGTGTTCGTGTACTGTTATCGGGTTAACGTGTGCAATTTCCACTCGATACCTCGAAGCAGGTGAGAACGAAGCAGGACTGAACTCATTTACACGCGCGCGCGTAGCCGACTTGCACGTAATCTGCACAGCACGCACGTACAACATGTAATATACAACACGTAATTATTAAATACCCGAGAGCATCATTGTCGTTTATAAATAATATTGTTTGCATAAATTTCACACCGCGTGAATTTTGTGCATTTTTTTCCTACATTTTATAAAAATACCTACCGAAAACGCGTTGACAGAACGTTGATTCAATAAGTGCGTCACGACGACTCTCGGAACTCTCTTTTTTTTTTTTCGAAATCATTCCCCTCGACAGCCAACCAATTACTCGTTGCTTCCGGTGTTTTCTGTATAAATAGGAAAACTTTCTCTTGCGCGTGATAAGGCGACTATGGAGGAAATATGGAGGATTGAATGCCCGTCGTGATGCTCGGGCTCTCTTACGTTGCGAAAATTATTCGCTTCAAATTCTAGTCTCCTGGCACGGCCGCGCGAACGTGCTCTATTCTCGTCTACAGGTTTTTCTTCTAATAAATTTAACATCACATTATTTCAGCATATCCCGACACGTAATCCACCTCGTGTAGTCCGTCTTTTGCACTTCGCACGCGGTTTACTGACATATTTTTCAATATCGGTTGAGAAAAAACCCGGGCTTGTAACGCCGGACACGTGTCGTTTCCGAAATAGACGGTCCTCTCCCGGCATTATTAATAGCCGAGCAGATGACGCGCGAATGTGCCGTTGCATCGCTATTATTGTGCCATCCTATGGCCCCGTTTTGCCACTTGCTCCGTTCACATTGTGCTCCGGATCGTAAAGACCCATTGTCTCTCTCGAAATGCGGATAACGTAAGAAAAAAAATTGCAAAGCGGCATACGAGAGGAAGGGAAGAGCAATTATACTCTCCTATTCTTAAGAAAATGTAAACGTTTCTCTCCTACTTAACACTCTTACATAGAATATATGTAACGTGTTACGTAGGATTACCGTTTAAAATAGTGGAATTGTGTGTTTTGAAAGTGTGTATCTGCCTGCGTAATTAAAATCGAACGAGTAAATACACCTACTGCAAATTTGAATTAATTATAACAAAATGGCAAGTACTGTGAGTTAGATTATTTAAAAAAACCAATAATTTTCTTGTTCAAAAATTCACTAATATAACAAATGTTGTTAATTTTATGTTTTGTATCGATCAAATTGCAGTTTAGTCGCCAAAATGGCATTGTACTGTAACGAACACGTTGTTTGTGATTCATATACAAGCGAAAAAATAATCGGACTGAGAAAACGCGACAATTTTCACGAGAAATGACTTCAATTTCGCGCAGTGTTTATTTATTTGCGTCGAATATAACAATATTTCTATTAAAAAACGCAAGAAGTTATTTTATTTTTTTATTCTATAATAAAAGAAATGTATTTTTCACAAAATTTTCAATTTTACAGCAAAAAGTATTTTATTTTTTCACATGACTCGTCGAACATTGTTAAAAGGTTAAAAAACAATTGTTTGCAGAAATTAAAAATGTCTGAGATACTCTAAAAACTCTGTAAGGCGACCGCGGCGCTCCCGTCTCGCGTAACACAAAATCTAACGTGTGTGTCTCGCATAAATGAATCGCGCGGCGTGACAGCAAACCGTTAACGAAAGTGACGAAAGTTTTGCGTCGAACCGAGAGAAGACGCGCGTTTTTCTCGCGGCAATGAGATTCTCTCGGCGGGCGCGAAACCAATCGCGGACATCATCAGGAAGAAACGAGAGAGGAATCGGAATGTTGGCGCGAGGTTCGGACATCAACCTCTCGGGCAGTCGGCCCGCCGTTCGCCACGAGCGGCCAATCCGGCGCCCATCGGCGAACGGTAATTCGCGACCGTACATATACGCGTGCGTGAGCACGACCCGTGGGACTCGAACCTTTTCTCGACAAAATTTACATTTTTAATATTTTGATAAACATATTCACCCAAATGTGTCCAATCTGTTTTGCCTAAGTGATAAAATAAGCGAATACCGTCTAACTACTAGTCTACTCTAACTAGATATACAGGGTGTCTGAAAAATGTTGACAACGTCGAAGTATCAAGATTAGGTCAATCTGAACAGAAAAGCGCATGTCGTGAGATCAAAATCGCGCGTTTGATAGTTCGCTCGATTTTCTAGGTAGAAAAACATGCCAAAACAAACATACCACGAACTCAGTTTGTATATATTATAATATACAGAGTATCTGAAAAATCCGGACACAGACAAGGTGTGAAGATAAAGTGGATTAATCTGAACAGAAAAGTTATTTTGCAAAATTTGCAATATTTACTGAGTTATTAGATCATTAATGTGAGCATATAAGCACGTGAAGAGTGTAGTCCGGATTTTGTAGGCGTATGATTTTCATTTTGTGAAAATTAGTTGATCCGCAAAAAGCTGTACGCCGCTTGCTTGTTTGCTTTGTTTTCCGTTTGCTACGACTTTTTCATTGCATGAGATAAGCTATTTTTCTTTAAAACTGAAACTCATACACGCCTACAGAGTGCGGACTATCGATTTTAACGTGTTCACATTTATTAATTAATAAATATTAGTTAATATATATTTATTAATTAATATATTTATTAATTAATATATATTTATTAATTAATAATCAATACATATTGCAAAGTTGCAAAATAGTAAATGACCTTTCTGTTCAGATTGACTCAATATCTATCTTCACACTTCGGCTGCGTCAGAATATTTTTCAGATATCTTATATATATTACACATCTATATACGAGCTGAGTTCGCTGCACGTTTGTCTTCACGTGTTTTTCTACTTGGAAAATCCAAGCAAGCTGTTAAAGCGCGTGATTTCGATTTCGCGACACGCTTCCGTCCCTGAAATACTCGCCTGAAACCTTTGTGCTGCCGCAAAATAATAATGTCGCACAATGACGTGACGGATCAGCAAATACGCGGTCAAGGGCTGTTGATTAAACACGCGTTACTTAGAGATTATGAGATATCAAGAAATCACACACAGTTTTTGTCGCACACTGCGACATAGCCGTCGAGGATGAAAAATTAGCGCAGACGAGATCGATCAATTTTAACACAGTGTAATTAATTAATTCCTAGACTTACATCGAATTATTTGATTACGCACTCATCCTCGTCGTGAAATCGCTATTAAAGCTACATTTTAAACGTGTGCCCTGCACACGCCGCTTCTCGCGGCTAATCGTGTTTAACCGAGCTGGGGATACACACGCCCGACATTGTAGGTCAGGGCGGAAATTTTACGAGAGCGCGCGTTCTGTGCGCGCACCGTTAGAAAAAAGGAAACGGTGCGAGAAATATGACGTCTATGCCAGGCAGTTGTGGCCGGTTGCAACTAGTCAGTGTGCATCGTCATGTATCTTGCGTATTCCGATCTAGAAAAAAAAAAAAAACATGCGCGTGTATCACTTATCTATGTATAATACGAATGCGAGAAAGTCGTCATAACGTGTTGTGTTTCGCTCGTAATAATTAATTTTGCCTTGTATTTTTCTTTGCTCTGATCGGAATCTTGCCATTGCGAAATCGACAAAAAGATAGAAAAAAAAAAAAAATGAAAAAAAATACGAAGTAAACGAATTCGGTTCTAGTATCGTTTTGCGAGAGCTGATCAAAAAGTCGGATTGGGAGAAACTTAACTAGTTAGATGATAAAAGTAATCTCCTGGGGTAATAATTACATTTGACACACACACAATCGAAGAGCTTGCAGCGTGCAAACAATAATCTTTTGAGACTCTCTGTGTTAACCGAACGTTAACAACCAAAACGTCAATGCACGTAGCAACGGATTTTTGCTGCAATTTGTTATAACGGGATTTCTGGCGAGACATTTTGCGAGGTCGGCTGCTCTAAATTTATGGCACAGCAGCCACGTTGTGCGTGCTGAAACCGAGGATTGCAACTCTGCAACGTTGTTGGCACAGATGTGGGTACGCGCGCGCGCGCACGCACATGGAAGCTTGACGAAATCCGCAAAATAATCCAGGAGATTTACCTGAAAAATATTGTAAGCTTGCTATATTTACTGCATCCTTCTACAAACGAAAACGCTGATAATTATAATTAAATTACAATGGAGAAGACACCCACGCTCTTCGAAGAATTTCGCTCTCCGCAAATTGATATTATCTAATATTCAATTACATTTATAATAAAGTAACTACTTATTAATTAATCAATAACTAAATTAATATATTAATTATTAATATGTGTCTCTTTAAAATGAAACGCATCATTATCTATGAAAATTCTCTTTCTTTATTAAGAAACGAGACAAAAATGTTGAAATTGTTGTACAGCAGCGTTGCTGCTCGGATGGTTGATTTATTTTTTGACGCAAGGACATTTGTAAAAGTACAAATCGAAGTACTCGCGCGTCGTTATCGTCCTTGCGAAGGAGCGCTGCGCGCATTCACACACAGTCTCTCCTACCTTTCTCACTTGGTCCAGGCATCCCGGACTGGTCGCGGGCTGGTCGAACTAACGGAACCATTCGGACGCGCGCGTTCAATCCCGGCTGGTGAAACCGGCCGAGACGAAAGTAGGGAGATACAAGGAATGCCAAAACAGCTGATCGATTACATGACCTCTTAAAGAGGCTTTTACATTTAATATTCCGTCGGTACTGTTATTCAGGTCTGTGCCGTCAACTTCGACAACGAGGCCGCTCTACGCGCCGTAAACAAATCTCTCCGAGACTAAATCAATTTTCCAAATTTTTTTTTTTTCACTTTTATTTTTCCGCGACGTCACGCGACAAATTCGAATAAAAAGGTGTCGGTTATATTCATTAAAACCTAAGAAAATTAAAACTCTTGCCGGAAGTCAATCCGATAATCAAACCGACAGATACGATTGAAAAGTTTGGCGTTTCGAAACGATTTGAAGTAACAAATCTTCCCGAAATATTTTCGCGATAGGTGCGCGTTAATTAACAAAGATAACGTCCGCGAATTAATCCGTTTAAGACTTTGCAGAGTTCGTTGCCTACATACAGAGCAGATATCCACCTAGTTGTAGCAAGTGACTCCACGGAATGTGACTTTAGAGACTAGACAATAAGAATGAGTGGGCACTCATTAACGCAGTGACTGCTGCGAGGTAGAGTAAAAAATTGCAACACCAGGTATAGGTAGAAAACGACCTTACGATTATTATTTATATATGTACACGAGGTGATCCACGTTCCATTGACGTTTCAAGTGCCTTGTTACTGATCTTACGCTACAAGCGCATTATATCTCCCAAAAGATAAATTGCAAAATGTTCTTGAGCACAAAATTTTCAACATTTTTTTACTTAATAAAATGTAACTAATTTCGACATGAACTCTTGTACAAAAATAAATTTTCAATTCAAAATTTGTTTACTTCCATTTTATAGAAATAAAGTTTAAAATTGTTTTCTGTCTACACAAATAAAATAATTAATTTTGACTAAATTCTTGTGCAGAAATAAATTAATGTTACAAAAAACTTTTGCTTATATGATTTTCCTCTTAATGCTTTAACTCTTTGTTGCTTTCTCTCGTTTTGTAATTTTTTTCTCTATGGATCTCTTTCATTATTTACAACACACTTTATATAAAGGATGCCGCCAACGCACCGTATGCTAATTAGGCAAGTATTAGATGAGCGCCATATTCGGTACGATGAAGTCGTTGGATGATGCTTGCGAAATCTTGGCGTGCAATGTGGTTGTTCAGTCACTTATTTGGTCTCCGAATTATGACAGCCCCGGTTACAATTTTCCTTAACGATTAACTAAGCAACCTTACCACGACACTTGCAAACGTGTAATTACCGACGTAACATGCAATTACAGCCGCGTTTGCAATTGCGGGCTGTCTTTCGTTTGAGCAGCGCTACAAATGTTGATAAGAATAAACAAAATGTAGAAGAATATTATTATCGTGGCAAAAAGTTCAAACTAAAAACTAAGTCGCGGAATGTATAAATATAATTTACATGACAAGTAAAGTATAATTAATGATTTAATTAATTTTTAATTTACCGTGTTGACTCTCTCATTGTCAGGAAACGATTGCAACTTAATTTGCAAATGTTTTTTCATATGCGAGTGTGATGTAACGTTTCGATAATCGCATAAGCAACTTGGGATTAGCGTCACAGCTTTTATATAGAGAACGTTCTTAATGTGCTTTTTGCGTTTTGACGATCAGCTTTTTTTGCACGTTCAAATCGAGAGCTCGTACGTACTAACATCGTGATAACAACCGTGTTAATATCAAGAGAGATATGTCGCAAACGCGTCAAGGTTAACTCAATTAACATCGTTGATTATACTGTTGCGAATAATAAATAGAATGGCGAGATATATAGTAGGGATATTCTGCCTGATCACGTGATCCGAAATTCTATAGCGTTGCTCGTTCTGGAATTGTCGACGGCAAAGGTCGATGGTTTTAATTATTCATTAACAATTCGCGTTACGCTTCATACTTGAGCATACATATGTATGCGTGACAACTATTGATAATTTTCAACTTAAGTGTAGAAGCACTTTGTGCTTCATTAACAATAGATACAACTATTTTTACAGTTTACTTGTTTTTATTTGATTAGATTACTAATGCGAATAAATATTATATATTTTTTTCAAACAGTGTAACAATATAAATATTTCAGTTTTTTTAATCATTAAGAGAACAATGAGCCATTTTTACGTTCAAAGAGTTAAACGCATAATTAATACAGATGCAACAAATATATTCAACGAATATTAGGTCTTGACCCCAACGGGTCAGCCTCGATTGTTCGAATTCAAATGCGCATTTCTACTATTTATAAAAATTATTTATTTAAGAATTATTAATTGTTTATTCTTATAGAATTATTTATTCTTTATAACAGATTATAATTAAAGCAATTATTGTCAAAACAATTTATACGTTAAAGTGATATAAGTTTAATTATTAAATTAATTTTCTTTCTTGTAGTTTAAAACTACTAGTGTGTACTAAATACATACATACACTACGTGACAATAAATAAGTGTGTTTTATTTAATTTAATTTTATTAGACATGTAAATAAATAAGTTAGTAAATTCAAATAAAAAAATAGAGCAAATAGAAAAACATCTTCGAATGCTAATACAACACACGGCGAAAGCATCAAGAAATAGGACTGTAAATAAATAATCTAATGACTAATTTAAGTATTCATTTGATCTATATATTAAGCAACATAAAAAACGGAAGCGCATCTTTTGTTTACGTAAATAAAATTGCATTTTATCGAGCGATAATCACAGTTCAGTTTCGCGATAACGTTTTAGAATAACGTTCATTCTTCCGAACGATAATGTAACAATATTTTGCGCAAAATTTTTCCACATATTTATATCAGACACGGGCTTGCACTTTGAATCGCGCTGCGTGCGGACTCGTCTGATCCGCTTAACGTAGCTTAACCGTGATAAAAAGTGGCCTTGATAGCTCGTGCTGCGTGCTGGGTGCATATGAAGGGGTTAAAGCACGTCAAACCCCATTGTCGAGAGTGCACGCTGATCAAACTGAATTACTTTGATGACGGCGGCACGACGTGTAATCGAGTATTAACCGCGACGAAGGTCACAAAGTGAATTATTCTCACCTCTCAAAGAACTCGATAGAAGTATCTAAATATTTACCTATCTATTGTTCCATCTCGAGATAAAAAGCAAAATCAGATAATATTTCGGAAAGGATAAAGTTTAGCGAAATGTAAATTTTTCGTTAAGTAATAATTTCTTACTAATGAATATTTCACTAATAAATATTTCTTTGAGGTTTTTTCTCGAAATTTGAGTTCGTCGAATAATTTGAATTTACAACAATTCCAATAAATATAAACTATAATAAATATGAAGTATAAATCAAGAAATTTTAAAAGCTACGCGCTGGATATACGTGCAAAATATATTTTTAACGCAAAATATATTTTTAACGTAAATTAATACACATAAAAAATTCAAATTAAACAATTCTAAAATTTATAAAATGCTACTTTGCACATCACACATGAATTATCCATTTTCCTACGTGTATTAATTCACACGTTAAAAATACATTTCGCACACATATCTAGCGTGTAACTCTCAAAGTCCTATTTCTTGATTTGAATTTACTTCAACACACCAAAGTGGCAAATTTCAATAAGATCATTCAATAAGATCTCGACACGAAGAAACCAATATTTCGTTATATAAAACGTCAGGACTTGATATTTGATACTTCGAAGTCACAACTCGCACTAAACGTTTCTTATTGAAACTATCCTCAGGTATTCGCTAGTCGTGTTCACTTTTTTGGCGACTTACAATGCGTCTGGGTGTATTCGCTAATATTAGAACTGGGCCGCAACCCACTACTATCGTACGAGCACGAGTACGTAGACTCGTATATAAACTAACAAATTTATCTCAACGATCCTCGGGTTTGCTCTCTCGCTCTCGTTCTTCTTAAGGATATTGAATTTATATCAATGATCAGATAAAATCAGGCTAAAATATAATTGCCGCGTTAGATCGAATTTATCGAGCTTGAAGTTTTAATTAAATAGACGATCGGCTCCAACGCTATATAAATGCGGGATGAAGAACGGAATCAAAGTTTATGTATCGCTAAAAACCACCATTACGTAGCGAATGCCTGTCATTTGTCTCGTGCTCGGCCATTAACTTTCTTTCCTCGTAATTCCGTTTGCTTTTCCCGGGGAGCAGTCACCGTTAACAATTTATTTGTCTTTGGTAATGTATCCACTTACAATGTAAATGGGCGTAACGCACAAGGCGTGCCGGTGCAGACAATTTTGCGTTTTTCAGCAAGAATGTCCCGTTGAAAATTTCACGAAATTATGTAACGTATTTGTACAGCTACGAAACAAATGAAAACTTAGCGATAAGAAAAATATTTCTGACAAGAAGTGGAAAAAGCTATTCGCAGGTTTATACTCATCGAAAGGTGTAGATGTACATGTAAAAAAACAAACATGTGTCACTCAAAGCGAGTACTTTTGTTTATCGATTATTTTACGTCAAGTAGACGTTCACTCGCGAGAGATCACGCGTGTTATAACGTAATCGACAAATGTGGAAGACCAATACACTAGATGCGTTTCATTCGCCCGATGCTAATTAACCAGCTGCGATCGCATTACGTCAAAATAGTCATGAAACTCTCGCTCGTGCATATGCAACCGTAAAATATATTTTTCCACGATAAACCATGTGCAGAAGAAAAGTTTGTTTTGCGACCAGTCGGTCGTGTGCGCGCCAGTCGCAGCGAGATCAACTTCTCGCGCGCACCGACGCGACGACCGCTGCTGGATCACTCGGTCGTGATAATTCAAGTGCGAATCAAGTATGCAAATCGATGCGAGAAAACTCACACGCGCGACGCATACGAAAGAGATGTCGAGCTTCCTCGCACCAAGGTTCTCTCGGTTTTTTTTAACTCGATTTCTCTCGCAGCTGATATTATTGCTTTCTGAAATCGAGTGCAATTAATGAGAAAACACAAACAAAAACAAAACCGAGCAGTCAAAGCGAATTCATTTTTGAGATGACTCGGTGTACATTTTACACGCGGTCGAAAAGAGTTCGACAAAATTGCGCGGTCTATTTTCGTTTGTTTGACGAAGTCAAACCCGCGTTACTGGGTCGCGTTATAAATCTAAATACGCGGATCTAAATCCGCCGAGCAGGTGATCTCGACCTGAATTCCCAATTGGTCCGAGTGCGAGCAACCGGCGATTCCGTTCCATTTCCGCTTCAAATGAACGAATGAAACGGGTCGCGATGTTTCTCTCCTCCTCCCCCTCCCCCTTCCCCCCTCTTCTCGTCGTCCACGATCTCGCGTCTTCGTCACTTCCTGTCCGTGCGGTATATTCCGTATGCAAGCGAGCACGTATGCACCGGTCGCCGACGATGGTCACAACCGAGAATACTCTGTGACTCCCGGGAGAGCTCCCGTTATCACGACGAGATACCAGGACCGGTGCGTGTACCGGAGATCGAATCCTGTTTTCTTCTTCTGGTTAGCCCGCTAATCAAAATCCGTTTCCTTTTCGTATACGCGGAACAAAATTACTCGGCGAAGTTGCAGTCTGCGTGTTAGAGTTTTCGTGTTACCGGGATACCGCAACAACCTTATCGCGCATTACTGATACAAAGCGTTGTGTAAGAAATTGTAAACCGATACAATATTTATCGTACCCTTGTATGTAAACGCATATATAGAGATGTCCCATTGTAACTTAGACATCAAATAATCGAGAATGCATTTTTGAACAAATGTTTCGAATAAAAGTTGTAGAGTTTGAAGAGGGTCATCAGATGAGGTGCTTAGATTTTGAGTTCAAGCTAACTTCAATAAGGTCCAGACCGATTTTTTTGTGGAAACGCCTGTTTCATTGTAGATTCGTATTCTATTGGAACAATAAGGAAATGTTGTTCCCGGTAATGTTTTGCTAAATTTCCTCCAACAGACGCACAATGCGCTCAAAGTTTTTATTTTGAAACACATTTCGGCCAATAAACGCAAAATCAACGTACGATCCGGCCAATAAGAACTTTGAACAGTATTTTGCGCCTGTTGGAAGAAATTTAACTGAAAATTACCAGGAACAAAATTTCTTTATTTTTTTTTATTAAAATTCGAATCTACAAGAAAAGGCAAATCTACGCATTTCTATTAAAAAAAAAAAAAAAAAATCAATCTGGGCTTTATTGGGCCCCAAAGTAGGTCCTAGATCCAAAATAGTCTATCTGATGGACCTCTTCAAACTTTACAATTTTTATTTAAAACATTTCTTTTCAAAAATGAATTGTTTCGAGATATTTTTACGTTCAAGTTAAAATGAAACATCTTGTATGCTGGTTTGTTCAAATTTGTAACATTATTTTCGTGCAGTTTAAAAGTAAAACTGTTTAATTTGCATCATCAGCATAGTTTGAGCTTATCCGATCCACCTCGCGGTGTAAATCGCGTACTTATCATAAAGTTTCACGCTAACTAACGAGTGGCGATTCCAGTTAACGGTCTTAACTTTAACGCACAAAAATTTCTTAATAAAACAAATCTCGTTTTTTTTTAAAAAAAAAGGGACGAGCGTCTCAGCTCGATCTTTAATACAAATGGACCGCCACGTAAAGCCGCGAGGAAAGATTTGGATACCGGAATATTGAACCGGTACTGGAGAATCCTGTTCCACAGGTGGCTGTAACAGATCTTTGCGCTCGACATCGACGCATCAAGGTTGCGTTACAAGTTTTTCAACACGAAAAGAGATGCGAACAAAAGTCGCGTTTATTTACAAATCATTTTGGGTCACTTGTTTCACAGATAAGAGAAATACGTTTATAACGCGGAAAAATTCGATATAATCTCTATTTTCTTTTAGTTTGCAATAACCTTCGCTCGTTGGCAAATTCTGGAGACTAAGAAAGAGAGATTGACGCGATTCACGCGGGACAAGTAGGAATATCTCTCTTTTTCTCTCTGCAGTTATTAATACCTTTAAGTCACACACAACGTCATTTGAAACGTCGCGATACGCCCGCGCGATATTTCCGTAACCGTCCGGAAGATGATGTAAGAAGAAAACGTTGTCATTGGACGCAGAGGTTGTTCCGCAATGAGATGTATGTACGAGGAGAGCGATTTGATTTGACATTTCCGTCTCATTGCAACATGCAAAAATTTTGCGTCGTACTTTATTTATTTGTTTCTCTCCTTACAACTTTGTTGACACAGATTTTATTTGATATCGTAATGCTAGAGTTTTCACACACATAGCTCGTATGCTTACGTACCTTGATAAAACAAAAAAAACAAAAAAAGAATTTACACAAGAAAGGTAAATAAAAACGCGTCATTAGAAAAGACATAAAAGAATGACCGCGATGTAGGATCGTTGTTGTTCCAGAGAGAGAGAGAGAGAGAAAGTAACAAAAAATATGATAGGAAAGGTGACGAGACTAGAAGAACCATCGTCTTCGTCTCTTTCTGCGTTCGTCGTGAACCGTATTTATAACGAGTTTACTGGACTAAGGCCAAGAGACGTTTATCGACTCTTGACGATTGTGCGAAACTTCGCCGGAGATGTCCCCGCAATGAATATACACGTAGACGAAGTGAATGAATTTATGCGCAGACTCAAAATACGCTCATTTCTCTAAGATTTAAAACTTTTAACGAGATATCCTACTTGCAATTTGACAAATTGCAGCTTTTATTTTTAAAAAGTTAAGATGTTATGTCTTGTAGTAAAATGTCGAGATTTCGCATTAATTGTTTTTGATAAAGAACCAAAAGGTTTGATCAAAGAATCTCTTTGTGTGTTTTGGCTAATAACAGATCGAGCTCTTTATCTCCAGTCTACAATAAGACATAGGTGAGGCCACGAACGATAGATGAAAGGAATGTTTGGCGCAGAGTGAGTGCCGCTAATTTTAGTAGAAAACCGGAACGTCTATGAGCTGCCGCGCGGATTAGCAGCATCGATATCTTTGCGTCTGGTTCGACGTGGTGTTTTCGCAGACCCTCGCGATACGTTCCCGATAAATATTTTCACGCTAAAACTGAAGAGCGAATAATAATTCAGTCAGGTTATTATTTCACAGTTTAAAAGAGAAGAATCGCAGAGCTCGCCGAGATGAAAAGACATTCCACTTGCGAGAAGAGTAAACGCGTAGCTGAATGCGAGGATGAGGCTCGAGTCGATTGCCGTCTCTCGCGAAGGAGAAACATCATGTTGTTATTCGCGGCAATGTGTGGCACACACCGCGGGACGCCTTTCTATTTGAGAAGAAAGGTCATTTGGATGCTCCGTCCGAGCCTTTCTTTCGACGCGCCTCGCACACGACGGAGACTCCGCGCTTGGACTATCTCCAAAGTGTTCTCCAAAGAGAAAATAACGGAGACGTCGGTAATTAACGTCAGAGCAATTAAAAGATACGAACTCGACCTCGCGCGTTTTTCGAGCTGCGAGATAGCACGAGTTGTTGCACGAAACGTTGTTCCGATACAAGAGCGCGCTTACATTCGAGCACAACTTGCGTAACGCAAGGAAAAAACTAGCGTCGGATTATGCGCGTATAAATTAGCGTGGAGGGAAAAATTCGCGCATAAAAAATCGACGAATTTTTTCTTCTGGAAAAATGTATACCACGTTTAAGTAAATATCACTTGTATCATGTATATAAGAAGTTTGCACATCCGTGAATGAGATTACAAGAGGTGTTTGTTAAACAAAATATATTCTAAATCCTAATAATAAACTTCACGTATATTAACTTAGAAGAAAAATTTGGTTTCTTATTATATAGAGTTGATGGAAAAAAACTCTACATTGTAACAAAGATCTCATTAAAAAAAAAAAATCTTTTCTTTTGACACCTACCTAACATTATTTGTTTCGAGATAGCAATGTTGCGAACAGACAAGTGGATTTACTTAAAATAAAAAAAAGTTCTTGCTTTAAAATTATATTTTGCTTCTCCCGAGATCGCGTGATTGAAAAAAAATTATACTGAATTATATTATCAAGAAAATATTTTTTGAAAAAAAAGTTAACTTTATTTAAAAGAAAGAAAAACCTAACAACAAGTAATTATTTTTCTTGGTAATAAAAATATTTTTTTTGTATGAACTATTCAAGTTTTATACGAATTTCAAGTAGCAATTTGTATATGTGGACGTAATCTTTAAGTTGCTGATCGTGCGTTCGATAATATAAAGTTAGAAAAGTTGTGAGTGTGTTATTCCGGAGACGAAAACTCTACGGTTCGCAAGGTCGAGAACCTCTCTTGAATTTAACATTGCTTTCAATTAGAAGAGTACAAAGTCTCCTTTAAATAACACATCTCGAGATACTGGTGTTTACTGTTATTTATTTATTTTAAAGACTAAAGCGAAAAAGTAAAATGTTGTTATACGAAGAAAACGCCGGGAATATATTTCATTGCAATTACTTCTCAAATAACGCAGACTATTTTTCTCGGTGTGCATATCATTAATCAGTCTGGCGCAGCAAAATGCAACCGCGCGTTCGCGTGACCGGCTCTTAATCTAATTGTAAGCGCAGGTTGCATTCTGATACCCATACGATAAGAGCGCATCGGCGCCAGATAAAATAATTTATTATACCACGCACGCGGGAGGAGGAGTTGCGATTACTCGAAAACAAACAGACATGCGTTCGTCGGGGCGAAAAATCGCTCACGGGTTTGAGAATCGCTGCGACGAAAACCTCCTGCGCGGAAATTCAAAAACGACGGTGTCTCTCCGAAAAGCCGCGAGCTCGCAGATATATTTGCCGTGCGGTCGCGGTGTGTCCGGGAACGTGTGTCTCCGGAGACGAGAATAGTAACCGGTCGCGCTTAGGTGGGACACACTTAGAAATCTAGCATCTAGGAGAGAGAACGACGACGGAGTATGACGAGCGAACTTAGGAGGAAACTTCCGCGGCGAACAAATATTACTGGCCTTATAAGAGCAGCACTCTCTGCGTTAGAACGCACGCAAGTGGAAGCCAATCGGTAAAGGAAAACAATCGGGGGATTTTCTGACAAGACCGTTTGTCTGTTTATTTCTCGTTTAGATTATAATTGAAGCGTCGTTCTGGCGCTTTGAACAAAACTCAAAGACATTTCCGGAGCGGAACGAATTTTCTCTCTCGGCGTCGTTGCGGTTTTACGCGAATGTAAGTCTTAATACGAGATCCGCGAGACCGCAATTCGCAATTCGCACTTCTGCGGTAAGAGACAGGTCTCTAATTCTCGCCGGGCGTTTCAGGGCTCGAATGCGGTTTCGGATCTCGACTCGTGTCAAAACTATTTCCACGCGACAATAGAAATACTGAATGAGACAGCTGGTTTTAAGTTTTAAATACGAGCAAGTACATTGGTCGACAAGTTGCTGACAGTAGTCACCGATCAAAGACTGCTTAATGGTCCGCACCGCCGGCCCATGCACCAACTTTCTTCGCCTCGAGTACCGGCTGAACCTTTTCAACGCAAGTGTAAGTCGGCAAAAAAAGGCGATCCGATCTATAATGTTACCTCTTCCTACTTCGCGATATGTATGTATATGCGAGTAATGATTCTGCGTAAAAATTCCACTCGGCTTAATCCTTTCGCCCCTTCTGGCGGTGCGACGTAATTCCTATACGAGTGTTTCCAACTCCGCTGTTTACGTGCGTTTCCGTGAGAAAGTTACGCCGATAGAATGCAATTAATCAAATGCAGTCAACGGCATAGTAACATAAAAAAAAAAAATTACAATTTTTCGCAACAATCAATAATATATATTTATATATATATATATAATATTGCTTCTGCAGTTACAACGCAAGCGTCCTTCTTCGTTTAAACAATCTCGAGAACACGTTTTTATCAGCGATTTTAATATACGCTTTTATCCATCGAGAGTTTGCATTGTTTTTTGTTAAGACATGAGACAAAAGTCGCCTATAACGCAATTATTATACACATACCGAGAACTCCGCCGAGATGCGATGGAGTATGCGCACGTGAATTGCGTGACACGACCGATCGCTTATGCAATGCTTATGCGATGCATCAACGAGCCGAGGGATCCTCGCGCAAATATACGTTCGCTGGATGCCGGTAAAGCGCGCGGAAGTGATGCGCGCGATACGTCGACGTGCGCCATCGCGAAGTGCAATCTATATAACGCACACCTCGAGAAGCCTTTTCCCTTCTCGTAAGCAAATTTGCGTCAGAGCCCGGGTTCCCAGGATCTAGCGGAATTCACGGAAAACTCCGCGAAATTAAATGTTTGTATCAGAAAAAAATAGAGAAGCTGCTAAAATCAGAAGTGAAATACAAACAATATTCTTTGTCGAGTGACTTGTGGAGAACGCGTTCCGCAAATATGCGCGCATTTAAATTTAATCACTGCCGCGTAATCGCTCGTCAATCGGTCTAATGTAACATTCTGTTCGTTTAATTGCTGTTATATATCAGTTCCGCTTCAAATCGAGAACAACCGATGTCATTCTCTGCGTGAGAAAAAAGTGTTGGTCATTTTCATAAAATAACATCTAACCGATCCATTCACGAGATACATCGCTTTTCTAAATAAAAGATTGTTGTTGCGTTTCAGATTCAAAGATTGTCAACAAACAAAATTTTGTGTCGGTCACGAGAGGATACGAGTCAAGAAAACTGACGATTGCTTTACGAATGTGAGGTCTCGATAGATATGTTGAAGATTAGAAACCCATAAACCTAAGTGAATAACCTAAGTAAATGACAAAAAATGTATTATTTTCCGTTTAATATTGTAATTTACATTTTATCTCATTTGAGTTTTTAGTTTACTTTTTCTATCAGTTGTTTTCACTGACGGAATATTTTTGTTACCGCACACTTTTTGAACACACATTGAGGATAAACAAAACTCTCTGCCATATTTAAAGTCTAATTTCTACCAACGAGAAGTTTTACCGCGATGATATAATTTTGTACAAGTTAACCCTTCGTCCGTGGACCGAGTCTTTCAGACTCACTCAAAACTTGCGCATCGACGTTTCTAGAAAAAATAAGTTTTTTTAAACGCTTATATCGTCGAAACTACCGGAGATTTTTTCAATCTGTTTTTTTTTTATCGACGCAGAATCGTTCAAACTTTCGATTCGGAAAAAATAAATTAAACAAATATTGATTTTTCATGAAGATATTCTTCGATCTTAAAGTGACCTTAAGTCTCACAGACCCAGTCTACAGTTTTTATATGTTTTTTATAAGTCTACAAGAGTTAATCTTGAAAAAACAATCTCGTGGGTAAAGTGTGTGCGCGACGTGTGTATCATGTGTGTACATTATATGTATCTCTACAACGAGAGACGTCACGAGCGATTGTTGTCGATAAACAAAGTAGGTAACGACACGCAGTTGGGTTCACGCGCGATGCAGTTTTTTCTATATTCGAGCGAACTCGTGGGAGTTGCATAATTGTCATTTTGTACGAATACCGCGAACGTGTTTACCGATTACGTAAAATCGCGGCGAAGCGCCATCGGCGGCGCAAAACGTGACCTTCGCGTATATTGGAAAACTGAAAATTTTCTACAATTCCGCCGATATATCAATTGGTATGGGGGGGGGGGGGGGGACAGAAATGCAGAGGGAATGAATACATTATTTGAGGTATTGTTTTTCACTAGCCATTTTGTCCGATAAGTTGTCACAATACACGTCAATCTCGTCGATCACAACTCCCGTTCATTCACTTCAGTTTTTCAAACGTTTTGTATCAATACTTTTGCAATGTTACATGCAAATAAAAACGCTTATGTAAAATATGTAAAAGCAAACACATGTGTGAAATTAAAAAATCTCGCAAATCTCGTATTTTCACGTTTGCGTCAAACGATCTGACTTTTAAAGTAACTGACGTTTGCTCTTTTCCGTCTTTTTTTCTAGTATCTTGCACACACATTGGTGTAAAAATCATAACTACTTAGATTTTTTCTCTCCGCTCAGAGATGTGTAACACGAGTAATTCAACTTAAAGACAAGCGACACGGAATTAGATTGCCGAGGCGCGATGTAATTGCCGCGCTCCAATGACGCGAAACGTCAACTTTGACGTTGGCGAGTATCGCGCGACGTCTCGTCGACACGGCGTCAGAGGTTATGGTCATCTCTCGCGTTCCGCACGCGCGTCTTATCAGTCTTCTCTCATGTCAATTTCCATCTCGTGACAACAATTTTGAACGGAATCATTTCCAAAACGGGGGTTTTGAGAGATTTTTATGAACAGTCGAGAACGCGACGAACGAGAGAGACGACCTGTTAGAAGAGAAAGAGAGAGAGAAACAGAGAGAAAGAGAGAGAGAGGAATATAGCGAGTACCTTCTCTTTCGCCCTTCCAGCATGTTTTTGTACTGTTTTCGCGATTAACGCGCCTTTGCTCTCTGCCATGATGAAAACGGAGCGTCGGTTGCGAAGTGCCAGTCCTGAGGAAAAAAAGCGAAGCACTTTAAACTCTCTTAATTTGACGGCGAACGGCTTATGGCTTTGCGCAGAGAGAAATGAAGCACCGACTCGCACAAAATAGAACCTATCCGACCGAAGCGCGGAGATACACTGAGTTTACAGAGTGCGCAACGGCGCGCGAATTCCGTGCGCCACTGGTGGCCATGATGGATGCGCGCCGATCGTCGCGCCACTTGTCGCGAAAAAAAAAATATATATATATCTCCGTGACTCCAAAACGTAAGTACGTGCTCGGTTGCAGTTTTTTTAATTGCAAAAATTTGCTTGAAAAATAAAATACATTCAACCTGTTAAACAACAAAACGTGCAAAAGAATACATTTGATATATTTAATCAGTTTAGAGCTAAAACTCGCTCAAAAGAAAGATGGAATCAATCACGGTCGTACATCGGATCGGATGGACACACTCGTTGATTTGTAAATGGTTTTATTAATAAATTATCTTTTCTTATTTTTGTGTAATGAGGATTGCTCGAAATAAACAAACTTTATGATAAAACTTCACTTTAACAACGGAACAGACAGACAATACACATGTGTAATATATCTTATAATAGAGGGTAAATAGACAATTTTTTTCCCCTTACTTAAATGGTCTATCCAAAATCGCAATTGACAAAAGTGTATTACACGCATGTGTCGCGGGGCGCGCGGAATGTTTTTTTGTTTTAATTATTTTATTTATAATTTAAATTCTTAATTATCTATATAATGTAACTCTATATATATATATATATATACATATGCATATACATATATATATACATATATATATATATATATACACATATATATATAATACGCTTCCGCGCGAGCCGCAATTACAAATTGCAGATCAGAAATTTACATATTTGGACCTGTATGTTGTGTGTGTGTACATGTCCACATATTATTCATTGTACCTATTATAAATTTGCTTTTTTAGTCTTGGAAAAATTGGATAAGGCCATAACCAAACTGGCGACAAGGAGGCGCCAGGTCCTCGACTCTACCGTAATTTTTTTTAATTCTGTTTTTCTTTTTTTTTTTTTTATAAAATCAATCCTCTCTCTTCCTCGCTCTCTCTCTCTCTCTCGCACACATACACCCTCGCGCAATCATATCACACATCCATTCTCGCACGATTACGTAGTTAATTGGTTTGTCTCTGTCCGCGGTGTAATTTTTCGTCGCTGTCTCACCTATTAACTACATCGTTTGATCCATCTTGCGAACCGTCTCTTTCTCCTTTTTTTGTTTCCATCATCTCGCGCCTGTTTCGTTAAATGTATATCTTTGTTTTCACATTATTATCTGTCCTCGCGTCCTAAGTCTAATTTATTTTTGCGTTTCTGACTTCAGTGTACAATTCAAAAGTGCGAAAGCGCAAATGTAAACGTTTTGTTTCTTTTCTTCTCTTAAAAATCATACTAATTTATATATAATATTTAATCATAATATTAATTTCCACGTATTATCATCATCATTATATCTTCTTGCACTTCATTACTCATCACGAAATATATGTCAGCGCAATGGTAACTTCGGAGACAGAAAGTAAAGGTTGCAAAAATCGCTTGATTCACACGATGTTGACTTTTATTTTCTTAGTAATTCGCTCCAAAGACTGAGGCCTGTTGCTATTGTGACGATTTGCAGAAGTCGATCAATCAACATTATCAACATAATTATATATACTTTGGCATACACAGGATGTCCTAGAATTATCGTATCTCCTTGAGGTGTTTCACACGTCTCCTGCATTTTACGTTAAAAAGTACAAAACTTGATTAAAAAAAAAAAAACCTTATTTTTTGTCACAAATTCTCAATTTTCAATACAAAATATATAAATTTTTTGATGTAAATAAATATTACATCTGTAGTAAAAAATATCATGCTTAAAATAAACAAAACAAAAGAGTTTCTTGATATTTATTGATTTCACACACACACACACACACACAAAAGTTTTGTCTCTCACACATACACATATATATATATGTATAATTATAATATATAAGAAAATACGATAGTTCTGGTGATGCCCTATATATATATATATATAAATATATATATATATATACATACACACGTACATGTATAAACGTATATATATATACATATAAAAAAATGAAAAAAAAGAAAAAAGTCATTTTATGTAACTGTACAATTATTTTTTCAAAAATAGAAAAATATCAGATAGTAATAATCAAAAATTGTTTTTTTTACGTTACATTAGAGCATAACATTTTACGCAATGCCCGGGATTGTAAATAACAATAATTCTAACAGCCATGAGCCGAGAGCGCGGCCAATCGCCGTTATATGTATATGTAGAAATATCTGGAACTTAAAGCTTACTAGAAAAAAGTCTAAGTTATAGGATAACATGTCCGCATGTTTTAAACGCTTGACGACACGTCGATCGAGGTGTATTAAAAAATTTCATATATGTTGTAAACGATCCTATTTCTCTTCCCTCCTCTCTCTCTCTATTTTCTTCCTGCTTTGCTATATCGGAATCACGCGATTGAAAACAGTTAATAAATATTATGATATTTTCCACTAGCCCCGATCACTCGTTCTCCCGTTGATATCGGATCATTTTCTCCGTGGCATAGAAGAAATATTTATGCAAAAAAAGTGGTCGCTCTCACTCTCATCGACGACATATTCTCCAATACTTTTTTAGTATACTTCATATTTCTCTCTTTCTCTTTTCCGCATCCCCTCGTCTCCTATTATATCGTCGGATATACACGCTATTTCCGTATACGAGCAACATGTAATTTTTTTTCACTCTTTATTTTCTGTCCCAAAAATCACAGAGGCATATTATAATGCACCTCGATGTATGTCGGTGTAAACCTGTACAAAAGTTGTTCCTCATTTGCTCTATACTTATTTTCACGATACAATAATAATGTATTTAAAATGTAACTTATGTAACCTTAGTACTGATTAACGATGACCGCATTCCAGCGTGACCAGCCTTTGGCCGACTGGAGCTAACAGACAAGATGCTCCATCATGTGTAAAACTCCATTTACCTTCTGTTATTTCTGTCTTATTCGCACGCGCACCACATACGTACAATTCTCTTGCCCCTTTCACTATCGCTCACGCTCTCTTTCTCTCGTGCTTTTGCTCGCTCACTCACTCACTCACTCACTCACTCTCACCTCTCTCTCTCTCTCTCTCTCTCTCTCTCTCTCTCTCACACACACACACACACACACACACACTCTCTCTCTCTCTCTCTCTCTCTCTTTTTCTCCTTCTCACACTCTTCGAATTATTTAATATCCGATCGACCACTCCGTGCAACGCCGCTAATACTCTCTAACTATATACTCTATATATAAAATATCGTTAGTATAACTAAAACTGTGTGCTGTGTCCAGCTGGAATGCAGCCCTATTTATATGTCATTATATGTTTTTCTTCTCTCTCATATTTTTCCCATTTCGCATCTCTTCTACCATAAATGGTAAATCTTTTTTTCTGTGTTACTCGATTTTTTCCGCGATCAATGATTTTTACTGATAAAGTCACATCACTAACTGTAGTCTGTCATTGGTCGGTCGATTAGTTTGATTCCCAGCTGTTCACTCGGCGTCGGCAATTATTGTTATTATTTATACGGATTTTACATTCATACAACAGTACTGGAGACAGTTATTCTCCATCTTAATCGTGTTGATTTTCTCCTCCGTCATCAATTTTTCTCTTCTTTCCTCGAACGGGAGACTCCTCTGCACAAAAGATAATTCGTATTATTGTACCAAAAAAAAAAAAAAACAAAAAACAAAAAAAAAAAGAAAAAGAAAAAAATCGTTATTTATTACTTGCTATGGCAATTTTAAACTTATAAAAGAAAGAAAATTAGGAATTCTTTAGTGTTATGTACCTTCCTCTTCTTCCTGCTCGTCATCCTCATCGTTTTCTTCGTCCTCATCTTCTTCTTCCTCCTCTCCCAAGTAGTCTCCATCGTCACTGTCCTATATCGATAATATTTATTTTTAGTTCTACTCAATAAGTAGGTCATTGTACACTATAATCTATAATTTATAATTTACTGCACTTTTACATTTTTTTGCGTTACGAATCGAATTAATATTTAGCGAGCGAAAAGTCTTAATAAATTTTACATTTTATTGAGCTTCGTGACTTGCGGTTTAGCAATTTGAATCATTCTCGATATAAGAAACAAAATAAACTCACTTCGATATTTTCCTTGTAAACAGCATCCAGTCCCGGATCGTCATCTAAGAATTCATCGTCTTCCTCATCTGAAACTATATTTAACGACGCACATCATTCGCAATGAGTTTTTATCAAAAATATTTATTTACGACTACAAAGTAATATCAAGCTTTCAACAAACCATCTTCACTGTCTTCCTCATTGCCACCATCTCCGTCTTCGTTTCCATTGACTTCATCTTCTTCTCCTTCGCTTTCATCAACCTCACAATCGTCAATGTCATATCTGAGAATCAAACATGAAAAATGTTTTAAAATGCACGCATTCATTCTCTCTCAGAAAAAAAAAAAAAAAAAAAAACACGGCAAATAAATTCACATGTAAATTCCATACCCGTCAAGATATCGCAGGCTAGGAATAAGATTGAAGACTTTCTCTCTGTAATTATCCATATTGGTTACCTCATTGTTGAAGAGATCCAAACTCCTCAGATTCTTAAAGGCTTTCTAGAATACAAAGAAAGCAATTCAGTATCAGCTATTTTAGCAACAAGGTGTTTTGATGACCACATGTAAAAACAAAAGAACAAAAACAAACGTGAGAACTCACCAGCGGCTGTAACGTATCGAGATCTTTAATCCTATTTCCACTCAAGTTGAGATGAGTTAATTTCGGACTGGAATCCAGCAAATTTAAACCACCCGAAATCCGATTGTCACTCAATTCCAGCTGCATGCGCGCACAAAAATAATTATACATAAAACTCACATTTATGTTTAAGAAAATCAGTAATGCAACATTTTGTTAAAATAAAATGTACATACCTTTTTGAGACTCGGTAACTGGGGAAAGCCTTTTAAACTGGTAAGACCCACGTTAATGAGACTTAGTGACTCCAGAGCACTAAATTCATTTGACAAGCCTACGATTTGCGTACTTCGACAGTTATCCAGAACAAGTTCTTTGATCTGTAACAAAATAAAATTTATGCGTAAGTTATTTGCGAGAAACAACAATAATCGAGAAAAAGTCAATTGATCTAATTTAAATACAAGAAACAGATCTCAGTGCAATATATTTGCATGAACATCAGTTTGTGTACAAACTTACATCATAGCGAGTAATTGTTTACAACAAATATCTGAAATGCCTTTCTTTTAAGACGCGTTAAAAACTGACCAAGTTAGTTTAATTTAATTAAAAAGTTAAGTTAAAAAAAAAAAAATTAATAGTTAGTCACTAATAAAGTAATTATATTATATTTTAAGAAATCCGCGTTATTTTTTGAGACTGCGAGGCGTTCGCGTTTACAAGGCGAGCGCCGATCGATTGAAATCATTCTCGAGTCGAGTGCCGCCGAAACGTGCGCATATCGCGCGGTTTCGCCCGGAAAAAAAAAAAGAAGACGAGCGGACGAATAGCGACAACAGGCGTTGGCGGTCGAAAAAGTCGGCTCTGGCGTCCTCCGCTAAAATTCAAACAGGCGATAAGCTTTCGCAGGAGATGGGCTATTTTATTGATCGGAGAAAGAGAAAGGCAAGAGGGCGAGAACACAGAGCCGGAAAGGAGACAGAGCCGGTGGCGGGGGCGGGAGCGAGCGTGCGAGGGTGAGGTGAAAGAGGAGGAGAGGGTAGGCACATGACGGTAAGCGAAGTGCATGCCGCGTCTTGTTTAGCGACGTCGGAAAAGCCGGCGAGCGACAAGCACGGACTGCGGCACGCGACGCCAAGTAACAAGAGTAGGGATACTAGCTGCTACTATCATCGAAACCTCCGAAGCAAGAAATATCGATGCTTCGATACGTATGCGGTGTTTTCCTTAACAATGTCCGAGGTAAGATCGAGGGATTTTCTGCTAATTGAATTGAGATAATATTGCTGCTCCGGTATCTCGTTATTTTTAGCACCGTTATTTAATGAAAAGGATAAAAGGCGGATAAAGGCTGATATGTTGCACGTTACACTTCGTGTGTTTATCAGTGATAATCGCGTGTAAATCTCTATATAATCTCTGGCAAGAATTATATCTGTTATGATTCAATTAAATTATATATATATATATATTTTTTTAGGAGTGTAAACAACCGCAACATCAATATATTGTGGATTTCTTTCCTATTACATTTTATATTAAGGAATTATATGTTTGTCAAACAAAAATTTATGTATATATACATATAATAAATTTACATGCATATATGAATTTCTAGTGATTTCGAATATAAAATCATCAAACGCGCGAGAAAAAAAAAATTAAAAATGTCGCATTTTGAGAAAAATTGTGACCTTGAATCTGAAAATAAGAAAAAATCATCGAATTGGTCAATTAATGAAGATAAACATGTGATGAGTTGAGAAACGCGGGAATATAATTCTTAAGAATTCAAGTATCACAACACGACTTCTTAACCGGTACGGCACTGTTGCATCCAAAATGCACTGCAAAGCACCACGGATGGTCAACAGAGAGTAATCAAAGTTTCAGAGCCGTGATGTAGAAAACCTACACTTCGACTCTCGCGCAACGCGTATATAACAATTAAACACATTAGAAACCGTAACAAAAAATCTATGTTAAAGATTAACAACATAATGACGATAAAATTAAATTACACAGAAAGACCTTCTGTTTCGTAATAAAAAAAAAATACGGGAAAAAAATTTTCTGTGGGGTAGACGTTCGGCGGTTCAGAAATTTGTTTCTAAAATTGTGCGGTAAGCGTTGCGGGAGCTACTTTCTGACGCCACACCCTAGATACGGCTCTGCAAACGCCCACGCACGCATAGGCATAACGTGGCGATGCACCTGAGAAAGTCGGGCGATGCCGGCTGACATCGGCTGGGCAGGTAGCTCGGTTCGGCTCGACTCGACGATGCGATGTTACGTCGCCTCGGAAAAAATCCGTTTGCGGTCTCGCGCACAGAGCGTGCGTGCGCGTGCCGTTCGGCGCGGCACGACGACGACGACGACGAACGAACGGACGGACGGACAGACAGACGGCGGGCCGGAATCAGCCGGCGAAGAATGGACTCGTCCAAGATGGCGGCGCATGGTGATTAGCGACGCGTCACGCGATGGATTCACGCGCGGGATATTACAAGTACGCGGCATACATGCGTCCGCGCGCGATTAACGACGCGGACGTCGCGACGCTGGTCCCTTCCGGGGTGAGAACAGGAGCGCGTTGTATATACATTAAAGGTATATGCCGGCGCATGCCGCGCCGTAATGGCGGCGACGTTCAACTGCCCGCGTGCACGCGCTTCTCTCATAGAAGGCGCGCGCGCGCGATGTGGTTCATTTACATAACGCGGTTGACGACGCGCGCGCAACTCGCTTCTTCGCACGATCTGTCGCTAATGAGGAATGGTAGCGATGCCTCGGACGCTAAAAAGTACATTAATTAGATAAACATATGTCGCGTTACTTGGTGTGTGTGTGTGTGTATATATATACGCTCGTAAAACACGCATAATGTACCATGTAAATTTTCCATTACCGCTGCGAATTGCTTTGAAACAATTTATTTACGAAAGCTGTCAACAAGCAATGCAAAAAACATAAACATGAAAATGGTAAATTTGCGAGTATTTTTGAGAAACCGTCCTCGATCGAATTTCGTCATCACGTGTTTACGCGACGTGACCGTTGACGCTATCAAGTCGTCGGTCCCCCTAGCGCTCTAGGAAGTGCGGATAAAATGTCAATATACTCAAGCACGAAAAGATTGTTGTTACATCGATAATTCCAGGCGGTTAAGAGAGCAACACGATATTTATAAACTCTAATAAAACCCCGATAATAATGTCAGACTCTGTGTTAAAAACGACTCGTGTTGCGCCTGTAACGAAATTTGCTGTATATTTCGGCGTTCGCTCTCTGGAAGAGGCAACACCTTGTCACGGCCTTTTTCACACCGATCGATGACACACTAATAGCAAAGATCCCCGAGAACGATCATTGTCAATGAGCAAACGGCACAACAATAGCACGCGGCGCGCCACATCGGTGCTTTGATCGTTATCGGGAACAACGTATTTCCTAAAAGATCCGCTAAGAACTGTGCTATCGCCATTGGTCACGTGACACAAAAAAAAAAAAAAAAAAAAAAAACAAGTCTGATGTGTTTGTACATGCGATATGGGAAATAAAAGAAACAAAAATTGTGTAGAATTTTCAGTGAATTTATCCGATATAAGAAGTAAATATTTTTCAAGACAGCCTGCTTGTGTGTTTTTACACACGTTTTAGAATAGACAATTAAGATACAAGATGGACATTCAATAATAGTTATTAAATATATTTTTGATGTTTTTAAAATGTAATTTTTACATATTCGATTAAACTAAAGTGAAGTTCTACGGAGCACACACAATTTCCTTGAGCAAACGCATAGAACAGCTACGTCAGTCTTAGTCGATATTTTTGCAGATCGTTCTAATCTAATAAACAGATAATTTATTTCATCCGCAAAGTAGTCAGCGAAAACTCAGAGAACAGTTTTTTACTATTTGAACCAATCGCATTTCACATGTTTCTGCTTGTGTTTTTCTCGCAAATTGATCCGAACAAATTTAACATTCAGATCATTGATATAGTTTTTGATTATTTTATCCATACTTTCGCACTTATTGCTGTTACTTTTGCCAGTCTATAATTTTTATTTTTATACGCGTTAACGCGTTGTTTACGTTTAGAACAGAGATGCCAAAACGCACACACACGCGCGCGAGAATATCTTACATCGTTTGATGCTTTTTGCACATATAACTGATACATATAGTTTAATTATTACGTTAGAGGGAAATTAAATACATGCGTATGTGCGAGGGAATGATGTAACATCGGATACGGAAATAGAACGGCGGTGAAATAAATGTTTTCACTTTTGAACAACGCTGTGATTCGGAAAGCGACAGAGAATGCGTGCGTGCGTGCGTGTGCGTGCGTGCGTGAGAGAGAGAGAGAGAGAGAGAGAGAGAGAGANGAGAGAGAGAGAGAGAGAGAGAGAGAGAGAGACAGAGACAGAGAGAGAGAGAGAGAGACAGAGACAGAGAGTGTTCGATCAATCATCTACGAATAAAGTCGGCGACATCGGCGAGATCCATCATTAATCAAGGTACGCGGTGAATTCGCTCGTGCACCGAACAAGACGCGTACGTGTCTTTCCCGCTTTCCATGATATTAGAAAAACGGTCACTCTTTAAAGTCGCCGCGCGCGCGCGAAACGTACGTACCTATCTTCGCTCGCGTCGCGATAAGATGACCGAAAGAACGAACGAACGACCGAACGAGCGAGCGAGCGAGCGAGCAAGGCGCGCGTGTGTGTGTGAACGCGCGCCACATATAACGCGCGAAATCGAGAAGCAAAGCGGAGCATCGACGACGGAGCGCGTGTAGAGAGCCTCAACACTGGCTATAGAGGCAGCGAAACGTTTCGGCCGGAGCGATTGTGTCCTCGATCTCGCTTTCGTGATGCGTCGCATCCAAATCTTTTTCTTCTCACTACGACGACGTAGGCTTCACAAAACCGACGCCAATCGTCGCAAATTGGCGATTGGTCGCGCCGCGCGACACGCCGTCACTTCGTCGTGGGAACAGCGAGAGCAAAAATAAAGCGCAATAAGAATAGCACAATTAAAACAGATAAATAGACGAAAGAATCAAAAGAGAGTGAGAGAGACAGGCTCTTCGGAAGATTTTTATATACGGGGTGGAAAACGCGGTGAGAACGCGTGAACCACGTTTTCTCGGTCGCAGAAATATGAAGAGCGAACGAGTGAATGAAGGCGCCCGTGCGAGAGAGTGAGAGAGGCTCTCCGGCGCGCCATGCCCGTTGCTCGTTCGCGGCCATGCATCGTCAGTATCTGCGTGCATACATATGTTGTTCCCTGTCGAGGACAGCCGCTGATGAGATCGACAACGAGGCGGGAGCCACGCGATCGCCGTCAAGACGGAACATCATCGACGGCCTGCACACGAAAGAGAAACAGACGGAAAGGGTGAGATAGAGAAAGCGAGCGAGCGAGAGAGAGATAGATAGGGGAGGAGAGGGGAGAGAGAAAGAGACGGAAATCAGCGTCCAAGAGCGGCGTGCCGCATTAGCGAGTGCGTGGTGTTGTGTCGCCGCCAAAGCGCGAGGAAACACGGCGGCGATTTCGTCGTGTTTCCCCTCTCTTTCGCGGGACACGACGAACGCGCTATGTAACACAGCGATCTTACGGCCGCCGAGAATCCAGACGGTAACGACACATCGCCGTTTCGCTGACACGGTTTAACACACACGGTGGGGCACGCGACTAAAAATGCATGCCTGGTCTGCATGCACGTAATAAAGAAACCGCGTGCGAATGAAAAACACAAAAGAGAGAAAGGAAGAAAGAGAAAGAAAGACAGAGAAAGAGAAAAAGGAGAGACAGTGGCAAAGAGAAGGAACAAACAGGAGCGCAGATAAATATTAAAAGCGATAATTAAGAGCAGCGCAATAAAATAAACGTGAGGGTTGGCTTACGTCGCCGGGGTTCCTTCCCCGCTTCTCGAGCTCTATCCGTTTCTCCATGGCCGTTCAGTTCCGCACGCTCGTTCTCTCCTGGCTCCGTACGCGGCACACCGCCGTTCCCCTCCGCCTCTCGCTGCGTCGCAACACCACCAACTACGTGCCAGCAACCTTGCTCTCTCTGTCTCTCTCTCTTTCTCTTTCTCTCTCTTGGGCCGGGAATATAATATGACGGACGGCCGAGAACCACGGTCGCTCACCGGACAGTGCGCGGACAGGGATGCCACCGCCGTTGCGTTGCGTGCTTCGCGCTCCGCGTTTCTCACCGTGCGCGTCGCGTGTTCCTCACACAACGGGGATAACTTTTAACGACAATTCGTCACCCGCGATTCGACTCCGGTCTGAACTCTTTGCGCGCCGCGTCTCTCTACGTGTCTTTACGCTCTGGTCTTCGCCGGACTGTGTGGCGTGCCCCTCCACACTCAACAACACAAGCCGCACCGGAGGCGGGAAACGAGACACATGTCTGGCACTACTTTCGAAGCGGCCAATCCGGATTGTCTGCACGGTAACCGCGGCGCTACCTGCCGTCGTCATGTAGAAGCGGTGCCGGTGCGCGCTATTTTTCCGCGTGTTTAAATTCGATCGATGCGTTGCGTGGTCTCCTCTTCTCTTGTCTTGCACACAAGCAATTTACGATAGTTCGAATCCGTTCCTCGCACGCGCGCGCGCGCGCGGTTGTTCAATGGAGATATTTAAAAAAACACATCCGCTTGTCTCTCGATCAGCCGATTCGGCGTCAATCACGATTGGCGAACTCAGCCTGACCGATCAACGGGATTGGTCAATACCAACGGAACAGTCATTGATTAAGTTAGGGTTAATGAAAACTGATTTCTACACACTTCAAAATAATGTTTACAAGATTAAATGTTCGAAATTATTTGTAGCACAGATATATTGAGGAAATAACAAATTTATCATCTCACAAATTATCTAATTAAAATTTGTTACATTGCTACACACTAAGTAAAAAAGTAAATACATTTTTGTATAGATTCAATTAATATTTATCATGCTTTTTACTTTTTATCTAAAAATCTTTTATGATTGCACATATGTGATTTTACCATATGTATACAAGACGTAAAAGAACATAATTAAAGAATGTTAAGAGATGTCACTGCTCACATTTTGCAATCGATTTTGCGATATCGATATCTTCAAATGCGACATCAATTATGCAAAAATTTCTTTTACAACTCTGCAATTTATTGTTGTATTGTAAACAACACTGTATATAATTAATTATATATATAGTATAATTGTATATAATTGAGATTATATACATATAATATTTTTTTACAAATAATTCTTTATACTTATGTAATTATATACAAATTATGTAATATATACGATTACGAATTACAAAAAATATACATATCAGAAATTTCTTGTTTCAGTTATCTTTTAATCTTTAATATATGACACGTGTTACAACGCTAACTGATTGACGCAATTGATAAAACTTATAGTTTTATTAAATCTAATTTTTGTTATAAAAAAATAGATACGACACATATATGTCAAGAAACAAGAAAACAAATTGCATACACAATTATATTACCTGTACGTAATACTATGTGTACATAATTATATATATTTAAAAGTTTATTTTCTACACGTATAAACATTCTATTTATTTTTTACTGTTTATTTACTAATCTTTTCTTTGCAAACTTATAAAATCATTGATTTAATAATATATAGTCTAAAAGACCAAGAGATTAGGATTACGTTAATATTATCAAAAATATGAATATACATGTAGTTTAAGAAACACAAGCCGAGTGCAATATCACAATAATCACAAGAAAAACTATTCCTGTCGCTTGCGCAAGTAGCATGAGAAATCCATCGAAGCATCGCTCATCAGCTCAAAATGATCCCGCAGCCTTTATTTCCGAGAATGTTTACTACCGTATTCAAAACCACCATATATCTCTGATGAACGCGTCTTGCGTGGTTGATAATCTGGCATCGCCTGCATTTTTTCCAAAGCGGATCGCACGGTCATCAAGTCAACAGCATAGAGAATCTCGCTGTTGGCTGGATACTCAAGTTGATCCGTTTCACTTTGAGGACCGTCAGTCATATCACCCCACGCGGCACGAGGTATACCAGTGGCAGATCTCACGGACTGACCAACAGATTGATCTGATGTCACAATTTTCTCTTCAGTTTGTTTATTATTGATATGCTTATCATTTATATTGCTCCGTATTTTTTTCATATGTGTGTTACTTTTCTTTGCTGTTGCTTCTTTTTCTTTCGATTTTGTATTTTTTTTATATCTTATTTTGCTACGAGTCTTTGTGGCTTTTTTTCTTTTTGGAAAGAGATCTTTGCTTTTGCATTCATTTTGTTGATTCACTCGGGAGCTCCGTCTTACTGTCGTTTGTTTTGTACAATCTACTCCATTCTCCTTATTGGCATCTTGTTTTATTACATCCTCCTTATATCCTATCACTCTATGCTGATCGCTTATAGCACCACCTATTATTGATTGTATATTCTCTTTACTCAAATTTAAAATATAGTTATTACTCTCCATATCTAAGAACTGACCAATTTGTATATCGCTAATAGATTGTTCATCTAATAAATCTACAGAATCTGTAAACAGTGGTAGAGGTGTTAGCAAATTGCATTGCATTCTGACTCTTTTTGTAGTTAATCCAGTTACAACATTTAAATTGTAATCTTCTTTTTCTTCTTCATTACTATTTGAAGATATATATTATTGAAAATGAGACAAATTCAGCACTCACTGTGAATAAAGACTTAATTGAAACACTGATAAGAGAATTATAAAAGACAAACTTTTGAATATACTTACCAGATGAAATATATTGTTTACTGCTAAAACTAATTGTCTTATGCTCTTAATACTTGTCGATTGCACACACTCGATATTTATTTCAGAATCTGATGTATTAATAAAGTCTTGAATTATCTCCACGTGGCTAAATAACTGAAAACTATCCTCCCGCATTCCAGCCATAGCTACTGCAAAACAAGAAAAAGAAACACGAGATGTATAATCAGTTATTATTGCGCACAATTCAGATTAATGCTTTGTTTATTTCAAAAATTGAATTTGCGACTTTGAACTTATATGCGTTGTTTTCTTATTTCTCACCGATATAGACAAAATCGTCGTTGATTTGTACATCTCTGATTGGGAAGTAACACCGATCTTCTCGCAATCATACGTACATGAAGGTGATAATTGAAGTGATCATAAAATCGCCTCGTCGACGACCGCCGGCAATATCGGCGCGTGTTTCCACATAATCTATCGAGACTCATGAAATACTGGCAAGTTCGTAAATCAGCAAGATCAACGAAATCACACATGTACATACGCGTGACGACAGATTTAATAACTTCTTATACCTATAAGCAGGCGATATTGAGTAGATTGGAAACGCTCGACAAAAATCGAGTTATTAAATCAGCAACTGATCGCGTGACTGCATAGAGATTAGACGTGCTTCGAAGGTATTCAATTTGAGAAGAGGAACTGGAAAACCGAAAATCCTTCGTTTTGCACACCTCTCCTATTTCCTATACTGCGTTTACTTTGAGATGAGAACCCGAATAAAGGAAAACTCGTCCGTTTTGCGCACCTCCCTTACTAGAAAGCCTAAAAAGTCTCCTTACTCCACAACAATTGAGTGTCAGCGCGTGTTCCACCAATCCCGCACGCAACGCTATCCCTACTTTGCCCGCTTTTCTTCTTCTATGCGCAGTAAACTTCTCTTCTCAAATTGAATGCAGTATAGAAAGTCTCCTCACTCCACAGCCATTGGCTATCAATACAGAGAAGACTGAGAACGGCCAAGGCCATGATAAACTGTAATAGCTTTTCCGTCTTGTAAGCTGGCGCTATGTCCATAGGTGGTGCACATTGGCAACTACGTAGCCATGTCCACGACGGACTTGTCGGTGCGCTATATCCAAACGTAGGCATGATTCATGATTGACAGGGAAAAAAGTAAAAACAATACGTGGCTAGAGTCACGCGACTTTACTTAGGGCGCTTTCCAGCTACGTACACAAGCGACGCTGTGTAACACACTGATATGCTCTTTCTCACACTAATGGACATTGTGTTACAGTGTCCACTAGTGTGAGAAAGAGCATATCAGTGTGTCTCACTCACATTAGTGGACACTGTATTGCACAGTGTCGCCTGTGTACGTAGCTGAAAAGCTTCCTTAGGCTGCATTTCTTTTAGGAGACACAGTCGACACAAGTCGACACAAAAGTCATTCTATCTTCGTTCAGTATTCAGTGAGAAACAAAGACAGAATGACTCTTGTGTCGACTTATGTCGACTGTGTTTCCTAAAAGAAAAGCAGCCTTAAGAGCCGTCTACAATGGAGAGTTGTAGGCCGTAATAGTAAGAAATTGACCAATCACAGACAAAGTACAGAAGAATAATCGATTGTGATTTGTCAATTTCTTACTGTTACGGCCTACAACTCTCCATTGTAGACGGCTCTTTAATAAGCATTTAAAGCGAACGCACCTTAAAAGTGCAAAAAGTGGCTTCTTTTTTAGCGATAAGTAGCGCTTCGTAACAACCGCCAATCGAACTAACTGTAGAAAGAATCGCTTGGTGAAAGCTGCGTCGTGTCGATAATATCACTGCTCTTTTTTTCTATTTTCTTATCAAAAAAAAAAAAAAAAAAAACTATTTGCCATGTAGTAACGTTTAAAAATAACGTATGTACATATGTATATTTCTCACAATTATTAATTGTCTCGCGCGCAAATAAGTGAGTGTCGGAAGATATAGGACATTCCCAATGATACGTAATTAGTTGATTGCGCACTTGCTGATAATAATGAGTTTTAACAGTGTAATCGATAAAAGAATAAATTAATATATAAGAAAAAATTTTAATCTAGAACAAGAAGTAGGACTTTGGGGAAGTAGAACTTTTTGACATACGCTGGTTGTACGTGCAGAATATATTTTTCATTTATACGTTAAGAGGTGTGTAAGAAAGAAAAATTCACTCCGTGACTCTTTTCGTTAGTTAATTTATTTCGTTTAGTGATTACAGCTTTCTTCCCTACGATAGCCGGCGCGGAACTACGTCGTGTTGAAACCTCTCGGTCTTACAGTTTTGTTCGGTTGTCTCGGCAACGGTGAAATAAAACAAAGCGTTGTTTAACAAAAGAATCAAATAAAAAAACGCACACAGAAAATGTAACACATGCATATCGGTATAGCGGTACGCCTAGCAGGAATATTCAGGCGGCGCAGACGCGGCGCTTACAATTCTCTTACAATTCGGCCATCCTGATCGTTAATCGCCCCGATTAACTGTACCCTTACGAAAAAGAACTACTGCCGATTACATATAAATAAAGTCAGTAATATAAATATTACTGACAATCACATAAAAATATCATTAGATATTACAGGAATCACTGAGAATATTACTGGCAAATACACAGAATGCCAGTAATTCTTTCGTACCACTGCCGCAATATATTACTGCCAGTAGTTCTTTTTCGTAAGGGTAGTTTCGTTAGTACTTAATGACAAATTAGACAGTTTCAAGAAATCGCGTCCTAAAATCATCGGACTTTGCATCGTATTATCCGGGACAACTCGTAACATAATGTCCGTTTTACCACGTTCATGCATTAACATCGCCTCGACTCGACCCACTACATTTAATCCACTGCCGTTTAAACCGCAAAACCGATCGCGCTCAGCACCGTGAATTATATATTCTCGCGGAACATAGCGTTCTTTAATCAAACAAATCGGATTTCCTGTGTCACTCAACGCGTTACAGGTAATCTTAAAACTACATTCTCTATTACTTATTTGTAAGTCTACTTTTTGCTGAAAATCATCGTCTTCTCGTTGCCCTTGGGTTATCCAGTTGATACCTTCCGTTGAAATGCTGCACTGACTCGCTCGGTGTCCAAATTTTCCGCACGTGAAACAAGATCCTCGCTCTCTCTTCTCCTTCTTGCACTCTGCTGCAAAATGTCCATGTTCGTTGCAATTGTAGCATTTTCGTGAGTCTGTTTCTTTAGACTGTCGCTGCTCCGATTCCTGCTTGCCGCTTCCCGAAGTCTGGTCTCCACGAGAAAACGGCTTACGCTGAGGTTCTTTAGGCGCCGGGACGTTCGCAAACGCAGTTAACATTGCGTCTACTGACTGATAGCACTGCACTTTAGCCTGTGTGCGCAACTCTTGATTCGGGATACCCTCGACAATGTAGCTGATAATTTCAGTTTCAGATTCAACTGGCACTCGGTTTGCAAGCGTCACCTTGTCGTGTAAATAATCTGCGAAAGTCTCGCCCGTTTTCCACACTCTTGCTTCTAGTTGATGTCGTAAAGTAAACTGATCTGGTCGCTGTCCATACATTTTCTTAAGTTCGCGTAGGAGTTGGTCGCAACTTAATTCCACACAATCGACTCTCGAATGATACCACTTCAAGGCTTTGCCGATCAGTCTGCTGCATATCAATGCTTTAGCTTCATGATCATTCAGATCGTACGCAGAGAGTAATTTTCTTGCCTGCTTCTCCCATCGGTCAAAATCATGATTGTTTCCGTCATATTCGCCAACCAGGTCCTTGAGATCTCGCCACCTTTTCGTGCTGGCTCGGGCAGACAAGGTTTCGTCCGTACGGGGTGTCGCACGCAAGAGTTCTAACTCTCTTCTCAACAGTACTATTTCACGTACAGCCAAGTCTCTTTCTCTCCGCAACAGTTTGATTTCGCGGGCGGGTACCATCAACTGCGCATTTACTTCTTGCTGAAATTCTTCATAAGGCGGCGTTTCCCGTGCCTCACTTGAAACACAACCAGACACTCGCAACTCTTCTAGCGGGACTCCTGCTTCCAGCAGCCGTTTGACCAGCTCGGATTTCGTCCCGGTTGTTGGCATATTCTTCTCCTTTAGTTTCTCTTTAAGATCCGCTACCGTAAGCGTGCTCATCTTAAATTGTTTTTTAAGTCTCGCTTCCACTGTTTCACTCGCTTCGGATTGCACAAAGTGTGAAGATTGGACTCGTAACGCAACTATTTTCTTCGTTTCCAATTTGTAAATACCGGAATCATAACTGATACCGTCTCATAAACATAAATCCGCTTTTTTTTCATAAAATATGACCCTACTTTACGCGCGGCCGCTACACAATCACTAAAACACCTAAGAGGATGTTGTTCATCCCACTTCTGAGATTGTAAAAAAAAAAATTCACTCCGTGACTCTTTTCATTAGTTAATTTATTTCGTTTAGTGATTACAGCTTTCTTCCCTACGATAGCCGGCGCGGAACTGCGTCGTGTGTTGAAACCTCTCGGTCTTACAGTTTTGTTCGGTTGTCTCGGCAACGGTGAAATAAAACAAAGCGTTGTTTAACAAAAGAATCAAATAAAAAAACGCACACACAGAAAATGTAACACATGCATATCGGTATAGCGGTACGCCTAGCAGGAATATTCAGGCGGCGCAGACGCGGCGCTTACAATTTTCTTACAGGTGTGACCATTGTCTAGTTTAGTCTAGCTGTTACGCAAAGGTTCGAAATACCTTACCACTAAGGAAATCTTTAGAACTTTTCTTTAACCCCTTAACTTACGATTTAGATTCGAAGATGTTGGGCGTGTTACTTGTGTAACACGCTGATCGGGCCAATCGTAAACATGACGGGCATCGCCCGTGGTAGGACGATCGCGGTAATTGCATATCAAATATTCCACGTAATATTCACTTCTGGCCCGATCACCGTACGCGGGCTATGCCCGTAATATTTACGTTTGGCCCGACCATCGTACGCGGGCTCTGCCCGTCATTGTAGGTTAAGGGGTTAATGACGGTTAATGATAAAAACCATTACGCATCGATTTATTTTACATTAAGGAAATCTTTGGAATTTTTCCTTAATTACGATTAATGATAAAAACCATGACGCATCCCTTACGAAAAAGGACTACTGCCGATTACATGTAAATAAAGTCAGTAATATAAATATTACTGACAATCACATAAGAATATTATTAGATATTATAGGAATCACTGAGAATATTACTGGCAATTACACAGAATGCCAGTAATTTTTTCGTACCACTGCCGCAATATATTACTGCTAGTAGTTCTTTTTCGTAAGGGATAATCGACTTTTCGATATATTTTACCATTAAGGAAATCTCTATAAATGATTTCTTTAATGACAGCTAATGACCAAAACCAGGCTCTATAAAAGGAGCCTTCGATTCAGTACGAGTCAGTCGTAGTCGCAGCAAGTCAGTCAGTCAGTTCTACCGAATCGTGCGAGTTCACAAGTAATCATAAGTCTCAGTCGTGCCGACTAGCTGTTTATAAGTATTACTTTGTGAATCATAAGTATAAGTGAAAGTTGTAACCAAGAAAGTAAATAAAATTGTTCTTTTTAAAATTGACTGAGATCACGAATCTTACAATTGGTAGCAGCGGTGCGGGATAGTGCAAACAGTGAAGTTCGCATTTTTGGGAAATATACTAGTTTTGCTAGTTAACCGAAGACTATCCTAACTACCGAACCCAAGAACACTGGCGTGGACTGCATACAAAACGGTAAGCAGAAACACATCGACTGACTCGAATAGCTCAAGTACAACAAGTGATATACTAGAATCGAAAATTTTCGTAACCGCTTCAATATCGCGCGCTCAGAGTCCTATCAGGGACGAAACTTTGCACCTAAATATTTTTATGGATGAACTACTTGAGATCACGAACGCAGTTCGGGAACTAAAACTACAAGTAAATGAAATACAAAACGACCCAACCAAGAATAAGCAACAAAACACGAGTGAACAGCGCCTAACGACTAATATACCATCAATTACAAATTATAAATTAGCACTGGACTTAATCCCGGAATTTGACGGATCCAACGTCGAATCTTTCATAGAACATGTCCAAGCCGCTATAAAGCGGTTGACGAACGATCAACACGAACTATTATTGATTAGCATAATCGCGCAAAAGCTGACAGGCAGAACAAAGGACACGATAAGACTGGATAGCGTACAAGCCTTTTCGCATCTATTCAAAAAATTGAGATTTTTATACGGAAAAGCACAGAATCTCTCGGCATTGGAGGTTCAGCGGGACACGTGTTTCCAAAGAAGTAACGAGAGCGTCGACGACTTTATAAGTCGCTTCTCTCGTATACAGGATGAAATAATCGCTGTGATTAACTCTCAAAATACGAGTTACACTAAAATCATCATTCAAGAAGAAATTTATCAACAGAAGGCGATCGAGATTTTCCGGCGCAACGTAAAAACGGAAATTAGTGACCATCTTTATTGTTACGTCCCGTGGACTCCACTTCCTCCTCGCGACGTGACAACAACAAGATATGATATCACGGGAACACAGCCGCGCGATACTGGCGCGAGACCGGATATCAATTCTTGATAGAATTAAGAATCACAGAGTTTGGAAAATTTCTGTTTTTTCCTTTTCGTTTTTAATTGTAAACGGAAACATACATCCCGGGGATAAGAAATCAAGGGAAAT
>NW_018020619.1:294192-296442 GCF_002006095.1 Pseudomyrmex gracilis | reverse complement strand
TGAAAGACACAGACCACGCTTATTGTAAATAAAATCTTACACACAAACGATGTCATTGCGAACAAAATAACTACACAAAAATGAGCAAATATATATATACGCAATCGTAAATAATGTCTAAACTTTAATTGACCTCATGCCCACCATCCCGCACCTTTTAAACAGATCGCACAGTCTCGTCCCTAACCCAGGCCATTGAGATTTGCGTCTCAGGCCTAAAAAAAAAAAAGGGGACACACGAGCGAAGTCCAAAGAGCGACGGAGTAAAAGCGGCACACGACCGTTGACCCGTCCGCCGGACCCGAAAGATCGCTCGACTCTCGCACGCACACACGACCGTATCTCCAAGTGTGTGTGTGTCGAGAGATAAAGAAAATTCGACTAGTGTTACGCTCCGTCCATGCCCGACCGTTTCCAGGGGCCAGGACGTAACAATAGGATACGATTTATCCGATCTAGAAAACCATTTTGTAGAGCTTAAAGAAGCTTATAATCAATTAGCGAGAAAATGTATCAATACTGTCCAGAACCAAACCTGGACTTGTTCCTCTAGACGTAAAATCTACAAACAACAGATAGAATTAAGTGAAATAGGAAGCAATTTAGAAAACGTATTATATCTAGCAGGAATTCGAACAAGGAAAAATGTACAACAAAGTACATGCAAATACAAAACACGTTGTGGATCCAGCTCCACACGAATCAAGACTGGGTCGGAATTGCACCTAGAAAAGAAAATTTGCATGTTCTTTGCTCAGATAAAAAACCACGTAGCGTACGTATTTATAAAAACTTTATATTACATTTAGAACCTGATTATACAGCAATTTCCGATACTGCAACTTTAAAACCTGAAAACCTAATTAAAGACACAATTGAAATTCATCAGACTATTCGAGTACCATCACACAAACCACTTGATAACATCTTTGCAAATTACAATCTAACAAACATACCTATGAACATAATAAAAGAAACGCATATAGATCCAGAAAGACTACAAACCCTCGGTAAAACGTTGGGTGAACTGGATACCATCGCAGACCAGATATTAGATAACCACAGAACAATTACCTGGAAAGAAAGATTCATGTATTATCTTCATTTGACAGGATATATAGCCCTCGGCTCTATCCTTTTTGTTTTTCTTTATAAATTAGGTCTTTTTTCAAGTATTATCAATCTCTGTAAACAATTACTCGGAAATTGCTATAACCATTGCAGTTTTGGAAATCGAGCACCCACACAACATGTAAGCTACACTGGAGGTCGAGAACCTGGAGTAGTTCTACCTTTAGATCACCAGATACCGCCCGATACACTCCGTAGATTACTACATAAAATTTGACTATACATCAAATTTTTCTATAAGGAGAGAGGTGTGACCGTAGTACACGTCATTGTTTTTACCACGACCTACTTCTTTCCGTGATTACCGCTAGATGCTCTCCCACAATCGTATAGAGTTCAATCAGATACCTAATCCTTATTGAATATCGTAAACACCTTTCATCACAACTCACTTCTTTCTTAATCATCATAAGATGTTTACTTGATTGTCACGAGATGTTTTTCTTAATTATTGCGACATGTTTTTCTTAGTTATTACGCTCTCCCACGACGCCCAAATACAAGGGTTTTCTCCTAAGTTAGTATATAAGTACCACACTCAAATAGGGCACAGCCAGTCAGAATTGAGCAGTCAGATACATACGGTTACTTACTCTCGCCATCTCGGTCGCGCCGATCATCTATAGAAGTGATACTTGTGAATTATAAGTTAAGTGAAATATTGTAATAAAGAAACACTGTAACTGTGAAGGAAAATAAAATTGTTTTTATTTAAAACTAACGAAGTTTGCAAATCTTACAATATTACCGAAAGTTCATTAAAGATTTTTCGAAAATTGCCAAGCCTCTCACACAACTCCTTCAAAAATCTACTACATTTAAATGGACGAACGAAACACAGCACTCGTTCAAATTATTAAAAAAATAAACTAACATTACGACCAGTACTATCGTATCCTGATTGGAGTAAACCTTTTATCCTTACCACAGACGCATCCAATGAAGCAATAGGAGCAAATTCCCCCTTCTTTCAGAACACAGGTTAGTCCCTGTGAAAGATTTTTATAAACTTTTCCTCTCTACTTCTTGCAAAATAACTGAAATTATAGAAGTCGAACTGGACTGAGTTCGCAATACTAACAAATAAAAATGTATAAATCATCATCATCATAAACCATA